>NC_060173.1:5431737-5459237 GCF_021184085.1 Oncorhynchus gorbuscha
TGAGGTAATATTCTAGAACCAACCGATGAGAATTCTTGATCACTCTTAGAATCCTGTTCTGGTTCCAGATCTATTTCTGTTTGTCTGGACAGCTTCTTGACCTTACAGTCATTGTGTAGACAACACAAACCGGTCTGGTACCATCAGTCTTAATGCCCTCCTCCACTGTCCAAAAGCTATGTTGTTTGTTTTGATGCATTGATTGAAAATAGCCCGTATCGCACAGTAGCTGTCATGTATATTATGAATCTCATCTAAACCTCTTAAATGGCCTTTAACAGTTTATGAGCCGCTGCTTGGGCAATATTTGCTCACTCACTCCAGTGAGAGAATCTCTGCTTGTCTGATATGGATCCCTATATAGTGCACTCCCTGTGAGGCTCTGGTCAAATGTAGTGGACTAGGGGTTAGGATGCCATTTCTGATGACATAGCCTCTGTGAATCTAGCCTAGGAATGCCTGCCTGCCTCTATATCTGAGACTCAGGTCATTTAGGTTTAGTAGTCGAGCAACTCGCTTTAAATGAAGTGTCGGTGTGAACGGTGTGCATGTGCATCGACTGTGTGCCGTCACGTTGTGCCATTTGTAAATAAAATAGTTTTGCACAATAGCTTCGTTTTTGACCTTTTGTTCTCTTGGTTGATGTTTTACTTGTTTTCTGCTTTCACAGTAGCTATTATAATACAGCTGTAATGTCCACGTTGACCAACACTGGTTCTGTAGCCTGGGTGCTGGTCTGTAGCCTGGGTGCTGGTCTGTAGCCTGGGTGCTGGTCTGTAGCCTGGGTGACGGTCTGTAGCCTGGGTGCTGGTCTGTAGCCTGGGTGACGGTCTGTAGCCTGGGTGCTGGTCTGTAGCCTGGGTGCTGGTCTGTAGCCTGGGTGCTGGTCTGTAGCCTGGGTGCTGGTCTGTTGGGTGCTGGTCTGTTTGCTTGTCAAATTTGTAAGTCGCTCTGGATAAGAGCGTCTGCTAAATGACTTAAATGTAAATGTAACTCCTTATGGAATTGTCATGCCAAATGACTGCAATGGAAACTGATCTGAAACCAAGTCGGCTCTATGAGCTCATCTGCATTTGACAATCGGTGTGTTCTTTTAATATTTCATATTGATTAATCCAGTATCCCATATGTTTGGCTTCTCCCCCCCCCCCCCTAACCCTAACCCAAAACAGAACCGTGAACTGTTGAAACAAAGTTGATTTCTGATAATAATTACAAGGGATTTATGTCGAGACCCATAAGTCACTTTCCAATTGTTTTTCAATTTATAATTTGAAATGACTTGGAATCTTCATAACCTAAAAGGGGTTATTTATTTTAGTTACTTGACACATTTGTAATTTGACAAATCTGGACTGTGTTTTCAATAACATTATTAAATAAATCTGGTTGTTTTTATTCTTACCGATTAAATGTATTTTGGGTAACATACATATTCAACAAAATGTACAATGTGGACCCAGAGGATATCACGGCTTGTTTCCATAGTGATCCTCGATGGTAAAAACAATAACACGTCTAATGATTAAAAGACAAAGAGAAAATGACAAAATAACCATAAATACGTTAATTTATTTTAACATTCTAAAAAGTGGCATTATTCACTGCACTTCTCCCGAACCTTAAAAATCAACCGTATTAATTTCACATTAAAACAAATCTATTAATCTTTCAAATAAATACACCGTACCAGCAGTAGGGGGCGCAAGAGGCAGTGTAGTTGTTTCTCTGATTTAGACAACTTTTTTTATTTTATTTTATCAGGCAAGTCAGTTAAGAACAAATTATAATTTTCAATGACGGCCTAGGAACAGTGGGTTAACTGCCTGTTCAGGGGTAGAACGACAGATTTGTACCTTGTCAGCTCGGGGGTTCGAACTTGCAACCTTCTGGTTACTAGTCCAACACTCTAACCACTAGGCTACCCTGCCACCCCAGCTGTAGCCCTGTCCAGATTAAAACCTTTGCCTGCTTTTTGAAGCTTTTTATACTTGTTTTCTTTGCTTAATCTCCAAGGAGAGGCCATTCCATAGACAAATGCCTGTATATATAAAAAATAAAATAAGGTGGTCCTCATAGTACTGTTTACTCTTGGGATTTTACAAGACATAACAAACACTAGCTCTGCTTTTGTAACTGTGTTGGTTAGAGATGTGGTTTTCCTTATAACCTGGGGTACGATCATTTAAGATTGATTGACATGAGGCTGATTCCAATAGGGGTCGACTTGGTTATTTTGTATAAATGGATAATACACTAATATTGGTTTTAAACTAAACCTTTACCGTCCGTACATAACCGTTGTAATACCTACTAATTTGTAGTATTGTACGGGTATAAAGGGTTAAATTATCAAGCCCAAAACCTCACCTTAACATTCACTCTCCTCTCTCGGATGCCTGCGTTCCCACCCTGGACACTACCTGCTGTACCAGTCTAGAGGTAACAACAAGGTGAACCAGCACCAACACAGCCTACTGCCAGCTGTACCAGTCTAGAGGTAACAACAAGGTGAACCAGCACCACCACAGCCTACTGCCAGCTGTACCAGTCTAGAGGTAACAACAAGGTGAACCAGCACCAACACAGCCTACTGCCAGCTGTACCAGTCTAGAGGTAACAACAAGGTGAACCAGCACCAACACAGCCTACTGCCAGCTGTACCAGTCTAGAGGTAACAACAAGGTGAACCAGCACCACCACAGCCTGCAGCCTACTGCCAGCTGTACCAGTCTAGAGGTAACAACAAGGTGAACCAGCACCACCACAGCCTGCAGCCTACTGCCAGCTGTACCAGTCTAGAGGTAACAAGAAGGTGAACCAGCACCACCACAGCCTGCAGCCTACTGCCAGCTGTACCAGTCTAGAGGTAACAACAAGGTGGACCAGCACCAGCACAGCCTGCAGCCTACTGCCAGCTGTACCAGTCTAGAGGTAACAACAAGGTGAACCAGCACCACCACAGCCTACTGCCAGCTGTACCAGTCTAGAGGTAACAACAAGGTGAACCAGCACCACCACAGCCTGCAGCCTACTGCCAGCTGTACCAGTCTAGAGGTAACAAGAATGTGGACCAGCACCACCACAGACAGTACCTCAAAGTTTGACTGCCTGCCCCAAGTCCTCTGCCCTCCGAGGCAGTAGCTAGCTGGTTAGTCAGGGTGGATAGCAGGTCACCAATGATGTCATTAGTGTTAAAGGGAGGTTCGACTGCCTGCCCCAGGTCCTCTGCAAGGTTCCCTTGTCCGGAGGTGCCTGCTACTGGGAGGTGAACCAGCACCAACACAGCCTACTGCCAGCTGTACCAGTCTAGAGGTAACAACAAGGTGAACCAGCACCACCACAGCCTACTGCCAGCTGTACCAGTCTAGAGGCAAAGGGGGACAAGCACCTAAAAGGAACTCAAGAGGACAGGCTACTGGGACAGGTAGCACACACACCCTGCCCTGCTGAGCCAGTCTGGAGAGAGAGACTGGTCTATATCTACACCACACACCCCTCACACCCTGCCCTGCTGAGCCAGTCTGGAGAGAGAGACTGTTCTATATCTACACCACACACCCCTCACACCCTGCCCTGCTGAGCCAGTCTGGAGAGAGAGACTGGTCTATATCTACACCACTCACACCCCTGCCCTGCTGAGCCAGTCTGGAGAGAGAGACTGTTCTATATCTTCACCACACACCCCTGCCCTGCTGAGCCAGTCTGGAGAGAGAGACTAGTCTATATCTACACCACACACCCTGCCCTGCTGAGCCATTCTGGAGAGAGAGACTGGTCTATATCTACACCACACACCCTGCCCTGCTGAGCCATTCTGGAGAGAGAGACTGGTCTATATCTACACCACACACCCCTGCCCTGCTGAGCCATTCTGGAGAGAGAGACTGGTCTATATCTACACCACACACCCCTGCCCTGCTGAGCCAGTCTGGAGAGAGAGACTAGTCTATATCTACACCACACACCCTGCCCTGCTGAGCCAGTCTGGAGAGAGACTGGTCTATATCTTCACCACACACCCTGCCCTGCTGAGCCAGTCTGGAGAGAGAGACTGTTCTATATCTACACCACACACCCCTCACACCCTGCCCTGCTGAGCCAGTCTGGAGAGAGAGTGTCATGCAGGTGAAAGAGGACCCAAAAGCGACTTGGCGAAAACAGAGTCTTTAATCCAGTAAAGTAAATACAAACAAAAAACACAACTTTCACTCGAAATGACGAGGACAAACTGGAGACTCGATCTTGAACAGCAGGTGAACAGCAGGTTGCCTCGGGAAGGCACTTGAACCAGACAGACTCAGACACCTGCTCACCACGCAGCATCTGAGGAAAACACGACACGACAGGGCGATACACAAACACAGCACGGTGAATTCTAGACAAGGAACCGACAGGACAGGAACGGAACACAAAGGAAGAAATAGGGACTCTAATCAGGGAAAGGATCGGGAACAGGTGTGGGAAGACTAAATGATTGATTAGGGGAATAGGAACAGCTGGGAGCAGGAACGGAACGATAGAGAGAAGAGAGAGCGAGAGAGTGAGAGAGGGAGGGGGAGAGAGAGGGATAGAAAGAGGGAAAGAACCTAATAAGACCAGCAGAGGGAAACGAATAGAATGGGAAGCACAGGGACAAGACAAGATAATAAATGACAAAACATGACAGTACCCCCCACTCACCGAGCGCCTCCTGGCGCACTCGAGGAGGAATCCTGGCGGCAACGGAGGAAATCATCAATGAGTGAACGGTCCAGCACGTCCCGAGACGGAACCCAACTCCTCTCCTCAGGACCGTAACCCTCCCAATCCACTAAGTATTGGTGACCCCGTCCCGAGAACGCATGTCCATGATCTTATGTACCTTGTAAATAGGTGCGCTCTCGACAAGGACGGGAGGGGGGAAGACGAACGGGGGTGCGAAGAAAGGGCTTGACACAGGAGACATGGAAGACAGGATGGACGCGACGAAGATGTCGCGGAAGAAGCAGTCGCACAGCGACAGGATTGACGACCTGGGAGACACGGAACGGACCAATGAACCGCGGAGTCAACTTACGAGAAGCTGTCGTAAGAGGAAGGTTGCGAGTGGAAAGCCACACTCTCTGGCCGCAACAATACCTTGGACTCTTAATCCTGCGTTTATTGGCGGCTCTCACAGTCTGTGCCCTGTAACGGCAAAGTGCAGACCTCACCCTCCTCCAGGTGCGCTCACAACGTTGGACAAACGCTTGAGCGGAGGGAACGCTGGACTCGGCAAGCTGGGATGAGAACAGAGGAGGCTGGTAACCCAGACTACTCTGAAACGGAGATAACCCGGTAGCAGACGAAGGAAGCGAATTGTGAGCGTATTCTGCCCAGGGGAGCTGTTCTGCCCAAGACGCAGGGTTTCTGAAAGAAAGGCTGCGTAGTATGCGACCAATCGTCTGATTGGCCCTCTCTGCTTGACCGTTAGACTGGGGATGAAACCCGGAAGAGAGACTGACGGACGCACCAATCAAACGACAGAACTCCCTCCAAAACTGTGACGTGAATTGCGGGCCTCTGTCTGAAACGGCGTCTAACGGGAGGCCATGAATTCTGAATACATTCTCGATAATGATTTGTGCCGTCTCCTTAGCGGAAGGAAGTTTAGCGAGGGGAATGAAATGTGCCGCCTTAGAGAACCTATCGACAACCGTAAGAATCACAGTCTTCCCCGCAGACAAAGGCAGACCGGTAATGAAGTCTAGGGCGATGTGAGACCATGGTCGAGAAGGAAGGCAGGAGGAGAGTTACCCGACTTAGTCTGCGCGCAGTCCGAACAAGCAGCCACGAAACGGCGCGTGTCACGCTCCTGAGTCGGCCACCAAAAGCGCTGGCGAATAGACGCAAGAGTGCCTCGAACACCGGGATGACCAGCTAACTTGGCAGAGTGAGCCCACTGAAGAACAGCCAGACGAGTGGAAACAGGAACGAAAAGGAGGTTACTAGGACAAGCGCGCGGCGACGCAGTGTGCGTGAGTGCTTGCTTAACCTGTCTTTCAATTCCCCAGACTGTTAACCCGACAACACGCCCATAAGGAAGAATCCCCTCGGGATCAGTAGAAGCCACAGAAGAACTAAACAGACGGGATAAGGCATCAGGCTTGGTGTTCTTGCTACCCGGACGGTAAGAAATCACAAACTCTAAACGAGCGAAAAACAACGCCCAACGAGCTTGACGGGCATTAAGTCGTTTGGCAGAACGGATGTACTCAAGGTTCTTATGGTCTGTCCAAACGACAAAAGGAACGGTCGCCCCCTCCAACCACTGTCGCCATTCGCCTAGGGCTAAGCGGATGGCGAGCAGTTCACGGTTACCCACATCATAGTTGCGCTCAGATGGCGACAGGCGATGAGAAAAATAAGCGCAAGGATGAACCTTATCGTCAGACTGGAAGCGCTGGGATAGAATGGCTCCCACGCCTACCTCTGAAGCGTCAACCTCGACAATGAATTGTCTAGTGACGTCAGGAGTAACGAGGATAGGAGCGGACGTAAAACGTTCTTTTAGAAGATCAAAAGCTCCCTGGGCGGAACCGGACCACTTAAAACACGTCTTGACAGAAGTAAGAGCTGTGAGAGGGCAGCAACTTGACCGAAATTACGAATGAAACGCCGATAGAAATTAGCGAAACCTAAAAAGCGCTGCAACTCGACACGTGACCTTGGAACGGGCCAATCACTGACAGCTTGGACCTTAGCGGAATCCATCTGAATGCCTTCAGCGGAAATAACGGAACCGAGAAAAGTAACGGAGGAGACATGAAAGAGCACTTCTCAGACTTTACGTAGAGACAATTCTCTAAAAGGCGCTGTAGAACACGTCGAACGTGCTGAACATGAATCTCGAGTGACGGAGAAAAAATCAGGATATCGTCAAGATAGACAAAAACAAAGATGTTCAGCATGTCTCTCAGAACATCATTAACTAATGCCTGAAAAACAGCTGGCACATTGGCGAGACCAAACGGCAGAACCCGGTACTCAAAATGCCCTAACGGAGTGTTAAACGCCGTTTTCCACTCGTCCCCTCTCTGATGCGCACGAGATGGTAAGCGTTACGAAGGTCCAACTTAGTAAAGCACCTGGCTCCCTGCAGAATCTCGAAGGCTGATGACATAAGGGGAAGCGGATAACGATTCTTAACCGTTATGTCATTCAGCCCTCGATAATCCACGCAGGGGCGCAGAGTACCGTCCTTCTTCTTAACAAAAAGAACCCCGCCCCGGCCGGAGAGGAAGAAGGCACTATGGTACCGGCGTCAAGAGACACAGACAAATAATCCTCGAGAGCCTTACGTTCGGGAGCCGACAGAGAGTATAGTCTACCCCGAGGAGGAGTGGTCCCCGGAAGGAGATCAATACTACAATCATACGACCGGTGAGGAGGAAGGGAGTTGGCTCGGGACCGACTGAAGACCGTGCGCAGATCATGATATTCCTCCGGCACTCCTGTCAAATCGCCAGGTTCCTCCTGAGAAGTAGGGACAGAAGAAACGGGAGGGATGGCAGACATTAAACACTTCACATGACAAGAAACGTTCCAGGAAAGGATAGAATTACTAGACCAATTAATAGAAGGATTATGACATACTAGCCAGGGATGACCCAAAACAACAGGTGTAAACGGTGAACGAAAAATCAAAAAAGAAATAGTCTCACTGTGGTTACCAGATACTGTGAGGGTTAAAGGTAGTGTCTCAAATCTGATACTGGGAAGATGACTACCATCTAAGGCGAACATGGGCGTAGGCTTCTCTAACTCTCTGAAAGGAATGTCATGTTTCCGAACCCATGCTTCGTCCATGAAACAACCCTCAGCCCCAGAGTCTATCAAGGCACTACATGTAGCACCCGAACCGGTCCAGCGTAGATGGACCGACAAAGTAGTACAGGATTTTGATGGAGAGACTTGAGTAGTTGCGCTCACCTGTAGCCCTCCGCTTACAGATGAGCTCTGGCTTTACTGGACATGAATTAACAAAATGTCCAGCAACTCCGCAATAGAGGCACAGGCGGTTGGTGATCCTCCGTTCCCTCTCCTTAGTCGAGATGCGAATCCCTCCCAGCTGCATGGGCTCAGACTCTGAGCCAGAGGAGGAGATGGTTGCGATGCGGAGCAGGGAAACACCGTTGATGCGAGCTCTCTTCCACGAGCCCGGTGACGAAGATCTACCCGTCGTTCTATGCGGATGGCGAGAGCAATCAAAGAGTCCACATCTGAAGGAACCTCCCGGGAGAGAATCTCATCCTTAACCACGGCGTGGAGTCCCTCCAGAAAACGAGCGAGCAGCGCCGGCTCGTTCCACTCACTAGAGGCAGCAAGAGTGCGAAACTCAATAGAATAATCCGTTATGGACCGTTCACCTTGGCATAAGGAAGCCAGGGCCCTAGAAGCCTCCCTACCAAAAACTGAACGGTCAAAAACCCGAATCATCTCCTCTTTAAAGTTCTGGAACCTGTTAGAGCAATCAGCCCTTGCCTCCCAGATAGCTGTGCCCCATTCTCGAGCCCGGCCAGTAAGGAGTGAAATGACGTAAGCAACCCGAGCTCTCTCTCTAGAGTATGTGTTGGGTTGGAGAGAGAACACAATCTCACACTGCGTGAGAAAGGAGCGGCACTCAGTGGGCTGCCCGGAGTAGCAAGGTGGGTTATTAACCCTAGGTTCTGGAGGCTCGGCTGGCCAGGAAGTAACAGGTGGCACGAGACGTAGACTCTGGAACTGTCCAGAGAGGTCGGAAACCTGAGCGGCCAGGTTCTCCACGGCATGGCGAGCAGCAGACAATTCCTGCTCGTGTCTGCCGAGCATGGCTCCTTGGATCTCGACGGCAGTGTAACGAGCGTCTGAAGTCGCTGGGTCCATTCCTTGGTCGGTTCCTTCTGTCATGCAGGTGAAAGAGGACCCAAAAGCGACTTGGCGAAAACAGAGTCTTTAATCCAGTAAAGTAAATACAAACAAAAAACACAACTTTCACTCGAAATGACGAGGACAAACTGGAGACTCGATCTTGAACAGCAGGTGAACAGCAGGTTGCCTCGGGAAGGCACTTGAACCAGACAGACTCAGACACCTGCTCACCACGCAGCATCTGAGGAAAACACGACACGACAGGGCGATACACAAACACAGCACGGTGAATTCTAGACAAGGAACCGACAGGATGTCATGTTTGTCATTTATTATCATGTCTTGTCCCTGTGCTCCCCATGCTATTCGTTTCCCTCTGCTGGTCTTATTTGGTTCTTTCCCTCCTTCTATCCCTCTCTCTCCCCCTCCCTCTCTCACTCTCTCGCTCTCTCTTCTCTCTATCGTTCCGTTCCTGCTCCCAGCTGTTCCTATTCCCCTAATCATCATTTAGTCTTCCCACACCTGTTCCCGATCCTTTCCCCTGATTAGAGTCCCTATTTATTCCTTTGTGTTCCGTTCCTGTCCCGTCGGTTCCTTGTTTAGTATTCACCATGCTGTGATTGCGTTTCGCCCTGTCCTGTCGTGTTTTTGCTGTGATTGTGTATCGCCCTGTCCTGTCGTGTTTTTTGCCTTCATCAGATGCTGCGTGTGAGCAGGTGTCTCTATCAACTACGGCCTGCGCCTACCCGAAGCGACCTGCAGTCTGTGGCCGCTTCTCCAGTTATTCCCCTCTACAGACTAGAGGATTTTTGTTATTCCCTGTTTGGATTTAAATAAACTCTGTTTCTGTTAAGTCGCTTTTGGGTCCTCTTTCACCCGCATGACAGAAGGAACCGACCAAGTAATGGACCCAGCGACTTCAGACGCTCGTTACACTGCCGTCGAGATCCAAGGAGCCATGCTCGGCAGACACGAGCAGGAATTGTCTGCTGCTCGCCATGCCGTGGAGAACCTGGCCGCTCAGGTTTCCGACCTCTCTGGACAGTTCCAGAGTCTACGTCTCGTGCCACCTGTTACTTCCTGGCCTGCCGAGCCTCCAGAACCTAGGGTTAATAACCCACCTTGCTACTCCGGGCAGCCCACTGAGTGCCGCTCCTTTCTCACGCAGTGTGAGATTGTGTTCTCTCTCCAACCCAACACATACTCTAGAGAGAGAGCTCGGGTTGCTTACGTCATTTCACTCCTTACTGGCTGGGCTCGAGAATGGGGCACAGCTATCTGGGAGGCAAGGGCTGATTGCTCTAACAAATTCCAGAACTTTAAAGAGGAGATGATTCGGGTTTTTGACCGTTCAGTTTTTGGTGGGGAGGCTTCTAGGGCCCTGGCTTCCTTATGCCAAGGTGAACGGTCCATAACGGATTATTCTATTGAGTTTCGCACTCTTGCTGCCTCTAGTGAGTGGAACGAGCCGGCGCTGCTCGCTCGTTTTCTGGAGGGACTCCACGCAGTGGTTAAGGATGAGATTCTCTCCCGGGAGGTTCCTTCAGATGTGGACTCTTTGATTGCTCTCGCCATCCGCATAGAACGACGGGTAGATCTTCGTCACCGGGCTCGTGGAAGAGAGCTCGCATCAACGGTGTTTCCCTGCTCCGCATCGCAACCATCTCCCTCCTCTGGCTTTGAGACTGAGCCCATGCAGCTGGGAGGGATTCGCATCTCGAATAAGGAGAGGGAACGGAGGATCACCAACCGCCTGTGCCTCTATTGCGGAGTTGCTGGACATTTTGTTAATTTATGTCCAGTAAAAGCCAGAGCTCATCTGTAAGCGGAGGGCTACAGGTGAGCGCAACTACTCAAGTCTCTCCATCAAAGTCCTGTACTACTTTGTCGGTCCACCTACGCTGGACCGGTTCGGGTGCTACATGTAGTGCCTTGATAGACTCTGGGGCTGAGGGTTGTTTCATGGACGAAGCATGGGTTCGGAAACATGACATTCCTTTCAGAGAGTTAGAGAAGCCTACGCCCATGTTCGCCTTAGATGGTAGTCATCTTCCCAGTATCAGATTTGAGACACTACCTTTAACCCTCACAGTATCTGGTAACCACAGTGAGACTATTTCTTTTTTGATTTTCCGTTCACCGTTTACACCTGTTGTTTTGGGTCATCCCTGGCTAGTATGTCATAATCCTTCTATTAATTGGTCTAGTAATTCTATCCTATCCTGGAACGTTTCTTGTCATGTGAAGTGTTTAATGTCTGCCATCCCTCCCGTTTCTTCTGTCCCTACTTCTCAGGAGGAACCTGGCGATTTGACAGGAGTGCCGGAGGAATATCATGATCTGCGCACGGTCTTCAGTCGGTCCCGAGCCAACTCCCTTCCTCCTCACCGGTCGTATGATTGTAGTATTGATCTCCTTCCGGGGACCACTCCTCCTCGAGGTAGACTATACTCTCTGTCGGCTCCCGAACGTAAGGCTCTCGAGGATTATTTGTCTGTGTCTCTTGACGCCGGTACCATAGTGCCTTCTTCTTCTCCGGCCGGGGCGGGGTTCTTTTTGTTAAGAAGAAGGACGGTACTCTGCGCCCCTGCGTGGATTATCGAGGCTGAATGACATAACGGTTAAGAATCGTTATCCGCTTCCCCTTATGTCATCAGCCTTCGAGATTCTGCAGGGAGCCAGGTGCTTTACTAAGTTGGACCTTCGTAACGCTTACCATCTCATGCGCATCAGAGAGGGGACGAGTGGAAAACGGCGTTTAACACTCCGTTAGGGCATTTTGAGTACCGGGTTCTGCCGTTCGGTCTCGCCAATGCGCCAGCTGTTTTTCAGGCATTAGTTAATGATGTTCTGAGAGACATGCTGAACATTTTTGTTTTTGTCTATCTTGACGATATCCTGATTTTTTCTCCGTCACTCGAGATTCATGTTCAGCACGTTCGACGTGTTCTACAGCGCCTTTTAGAGAATTGTCTCTACGTAAAGGCTGAGAAGTGCTCTTTTCATGTCTCCTCCGTTACTTTTCTCGGTTCCGTTATTTCCGCTGAAGGCATTCAGATGGATTCCGCTAAGGTCCAAGCTGTCAGTGATTGGCCCGTTCCAAGGTCACGTGTCGAGTTGCAGCGCTTTTTAGGTTTCGCTAATTTCTATCGGCGTTTCATTCGTAATTTCGGTCAAGTTGCTGCCCCTCTCACAGCTCTTACTTCTGTCAAGACGTGTTTTAAGTGGTCCGGTTCCGCCCAGGGAGCTTTTGATCTTCTAAAAGAACGTTTTACGTCCGCTCCTATCCTCGTTACTCCTGACGTCACTAGACAATTCATTGTCGAGGTTGACGCTTCAGAGGTAGGCGTGGGAGCCATTCTATCCCAGCGCTTCCAGTCTGACGATAAGGTTCATCCTTGCGCTTATTTTTCTCATCGCCTGTCGCCATCTGAGCGCAACTATGATGTGGGTAACCGTGAACTGCTCGCCATCCGCTTAGCCCTAGGCGAATGGCGACAGTGGTTGGAGGGGGCGACCGTTCCTTTTGTCGTTTGGACAGACCATAAGAACCTTGAGTACATCCGTTCTGCCAAACGACTTAATGCCCGTCAAGCTCGTTGGGCGTTGTTTTTCGCTCGTTTCGAGTTTGTGATTTCTTACCGTCCGGGTAGCAAGAACACCAAGCCTGATGCCTTATCCCGTCTGTTTAGTTCTTCTGTGGCTTCTACTGATCCCGAGGGGATTCTTCCTTATGGGCGTGTTGTCGGGTTAACAGTCTGGGGAATTGAAAGACAGGTTAAGCAAGCACTCACGCACACTGCGTCGCCGCGCGCTTGTCCTAGTAACCTCCTTTTCGTTCCTGTTTCCACTCGTCTGGCTGTTCTTCAGTGGGCTCACTCTGCCAAGTTAGCTGGTCATCCCGGTGTTCGAGGCACTCTTGCGTCTATTCGCCAGCGCTTTTGGTGGCCGACTCAGGAGCGTGACACGCGCCGTTTCGTGGCTGCTTGTTCGGACTGCGCGCAGACTAAGTCGGGTAACTCTCCTCCTGCCGGTCGTCTCAGACCGCTCCCATTCCTTCTCGACCATGGTCTCACATTGCCTTAGACTTCATTACCGGTCTGCCTTTGTCTGCGGGAAGACTGTGATTCTGACGGTTGTCGATAGGTTCTCTAAGGCGGCACATTTCATTCCCCTCGCTAAACTTCCTTCCGCTAAGGAGACGGCACAAATCATTATTGAGAATGTATTCAGAATTCATGGCCTCCCGTTAGACGCCGTTTCAGACAGAGGCCCGCAATTCACGTCACAGTTTTGGAGGGAGTTCTGTCGTTTGATTGGTGCGTCCGTCAGTCTCTCTTCCGGGTTTCATCCCCAGTCTAACGGTCAAGCAGAGAGGGCCAATCAGACGATTGGTCGCATACTACGCAGCCTTTCTTTCAGAAACCCTGCGTCTTGGGCAGAACAGCTCCCCTGGGCAGAATACGCTCACAATTCGCTTCCTTCGTCTGCTACCGGGTTATCTCCGTTTCAGAGTAGTCTGGGTTACCAGCCTCCTCTGTTCTCATCCCAGCTTGCCGAGTCCAGCGTTCCCTCCGCTCAAGCGTTTGTCCAACGTTGTGAGCGCACCTGGAGGAGGGTGAGGTCTGCACTTTGCCGTTACAGGGCACAGACGGTGAGAGCCGCCAATAAACGCAGGATTAAGAGTCCAAGGTATTGTTGCGGCCAGAGAGTGTGGCTTTCCACTCGCAACCTTCCTCTTACGACAGCTTCTCGTAAGTTGACTCCGCGGTTCATTGGTCCGTTCCGTGTCTCCCAGGTCGTCAATCCTGTCGCTGTGCGACTGCTTCTTCCGCGACATCTTCGTCGCGTCCATCCTGTCTTCCATGTCTCCTGTGTTAAGCCCTTTCTTCGCACCCCCGTTCGTCTTCCCTCCCCCTCCCGTCCTTGTCGAGCGCACCTATTTACAAGGTACATAAGATCATGGACATGCGTTCTCGGGGACGGGGTCACCAATACCTAGTGGATTGGGAGGGTTACGGTCCTGAGGAGAGGAGTTGGGTTCCGTCTCGGGACGTGCTGGACCGTTCACTCATCGATGATTTCCTCCGTTGCCGCCAGGATTCCTCCTCGAGTGCGCCAGGAGGCGCTCGGTGAGTGGGGGTACTGTCATGTTTGTCATTTATTATCATGTCTTGTCCCTGTGCTCCCCATGCTATTCGTTTCCCTCTGCTGGTCTTATTTGGTTCTTTCCCTCCTTCTATCCCTCTCTCTCCCCTCCCTCTCTCACTCTCTCGCTCTCTCTTCTCTCTATCGTTCCGTTCCTGCTCCCAGCTGTTCCTATTCCCCTAATCATCATTTAGTCTTCCCACACCTGTTCCCGATCCTTTCCCCTGATTAGAGTCCCTATTTATTCCTTTGTGTTCCGTTCCTGTCCCGTCGGTTCCTTGTTTAGTATTCACCATGCTGTGATTGCGTTTCGCCCTGTCCTGTCGTGTTTTTGCTGTGATTGTGTATCGCCCTGTCCTGTCGTGTTTTTTGCCTTCATCAGATGCTGCGTGTGAGCAGGTGTCTCTATCAACTACGGCCTGCGCCTACCCGAAGCGACCTGCAGTCTGTGGCCGCTTCTCCAGTTATTCCCCTCTACAGACTAGAGGATTTTTGTTATTCCCTGTTTGGATTTAAATAAACTCTGTTTCTGTTAAGTCGCTTTTGGGTCCTCTTTCACCCGCATGACACAGGACAGGAACGGAACACAAAGGAAGAAATAGGGACTCTAATCAGGGGAAAGGATCGGGAACAGGTGTGGGAAGACTAAATGATTGATTAGGGGAATAGGAACAGCTGGGAGCAGGAACGGAACGATAGAGAGAAGAGAGAGCGAGAGAGTGAGAGAGGGAGGGGGAGAGAGAGGGATAGAAAGAGGGAAAGAACCTAATAAGACCAGCAGAGGGAAACGAATAGAATGGGAAGCACAGGGACAAGACAAGATAATAAATGACAAAACATGACAGAGAGACTGTTCTATATCTACACCACACACCCCTCACGCCCTGCTCTGCTGAGCCAGTCTGGAGAGAGAGACTGGTCTATATCTACACCCCTCACACCCTGCCCTGCTGAGCCAGTCTGGAGAGAGAGACTGGTTTATATCTACACCACACACCCTGCCCTGCTGAGCCAGTCTGGAGAGAGAGACTGGTCTATATCTTCACCACACACCCCTGCCCTGCTGAGCCAGTCTGGAGAGAGAGAGACTGGTCTATATCTACACCACACACCCTGCCCTGCTGAGCCAGTCTGGAGAGAGAGACTGTTCTATATCTTCACCACACACCCCTGCCCTGCTGAGCCAGTCTGGAGAGAGACTGGTCTATATCTACACCACACACCCTGCCCTGCTGAGCCAGTCTGGAGAGAGACTGGTCTATATGTTCACCACACACCCCTGCCCTGCTGAGCCAGTCTGGAGAGAGAGACTGGTTTATATCTACACCACACACCCCTGCCCTGCTGAGCCAGTCTGGAGAGAGACTGGTCTATATGTTCACCACACACCCCTGCCCTGCTGAGCCAGTCTGGAGAGAGAGACTGGTCTATATCTACACCACACACCCCTGCCCTGCTGAGCCAGTCTGGAGAGAGAGACTGGTCTATATGTTCACCACACACCCTGCCCTGCTGAGCCAGTCTGGAGAGAGAGACTGGTCTATATGTTCACCACACACCCCTGCCCTGCTGAGCCAGTCTGGAGAGAGAGACTGGTCTATATCTTCACCACACACCCCTGCCCTGCTGAGCCAGTCTGGAGAGAGAGACTGGTCTATATCTTCACCACACACCACTGCCCTGCTGAGCCAGTCTGGAGAGAGAGACTGGCAGCATAGTATTTATATCAGCCCTCTGATTACAATTAAGAGCAAAACGTGCCACTCTGTTCTGGACCAGCTGCAGCTTAACTAGGTCTTTCCTTGCAGCACTGGACCACACGACTGGACAATAGTCAAGATAAAATGACACTAGAACCTGCAGAACTTCTCTTTATTACGGACAGACCTCCCCATCTTTACAACCATTGCATCTATATGTTTTCACCATGACATTTTACAATCTAAGGTAACACCAAGTAATTTAGTCTCCTCAACTTGTTCAACAGCCACACCATTCATTCATTACCAGATTCAGCTGAGGTCTATAATTTCGGGAATGATTTGTACCAAATACAAACGCTCTTAGTTTCAGAGATGTTCAAGGACCAGTTTATTACTGGCCACCCATTCCAAAACTGACGGCAGCTCTTCGTTAAGGGTTTCAGTGATTTCATTAACTGTGGTTGCTGATGCGTGTATGTTTGACTGTTATAATATTATAATGTTTGAATGTTATAATGTAATATTGTAATAAGCCAAGCAGCCACAAGGAGGTCCCATTTCAAGGCAACAGCCACCGGACGCGCGGAATAGATATACCCATAATGCACAGAGACTTCACACTTGAAGAAGTATGGAGATTCCTGTCGGCACGTAGCCGCTATTTTCTCTCTCTCCGCTACTTTTTCCTGTATATTTTTCATATTTATTAACTGGGTCGCAAATGAAGAGACAGAGGCCAAAGTGAAGAGTGGATATAAAGCATATTGGATGTCATGGCAGCTTCTGAACTATACTCCAAGGTAGGATAATATGATTAGTAGGTGTCTGACAGTGGCATGTAAGTTAGTAGGGACTATAGGATCATTTACGGATAGAGACAACAGTTAAATGGAGTTACGCTATTTTAACAACGTTGGCCTCAGTTTTGTTCTCACAGTTAATTTGTGTGCCTTCATATAACGTTAGATCATTGCGATAGACTTTTTGCTAAATGTCAATAACTGCCACAGACAGTGAAGAGTGATGACACAGCTGTGGAAAGTTAAAGTTACTCGGTGTAAATCGCCTCGATTTTACGAGAATGAGAGTTGAGCGTTCCTCAACTACTTTGTGAGTTGCATCAAGATTATAAAGTTATTAGTAACATCAATGGTTTTGTTGGTGAGAAATGTCAATGATGATTATTGGCTAAATAAGTAATGTTGTCATCTCATCCATAGTGATATTAAATTGTATATCCGAAGAGAATGGTCACAGATGTTTGTTTTTTTAAATGGCATTGATCATTTAGATTAGACTAGAATGCAGTTGTGTATCCAGAATAGATTCTGACTGTATTCTTGTTCACAAACTTCCTGTATAAATTTAAGACACCGCAGAGCCGGCGCAAAATATGTCTGGGAAAATGTACCACAATCCAGGAATGAGACATCAGTTATACTCTGAATTGTCCCATTATCCAAACTCTTTCACCGAGAAGATTGAAAATGCATTTCTAATCCCTGGATTGGGATTACATCCGTTTCTTCAGAAGCTGACCCGAGTGTAGCTGTAAGCAAGCATAGGGGTCTGAATCTATTCTGGATAGCAGTAGTGCAACATTGTCCTTATGTTGACATTTCTATGCATTAACCCGTGTCTCGCTACTCCCTCTGTATAATTAGACTAGATCATAGTTAAGTCCTAGATGTAGGTGTTACGTTGTTGACATGTCCTTGCATTAACCCGTGTCTCGCTACTCCCTCTGTATAATTAGACTAGATCATAGTTAAGTCCTAGATGTAGGTGTTACGTTGTTGACATGTCCTTGCATTAACCCGTGTCTCGCTACTCCCTCTGTATAATTAGACTAGATCATAGTTAAGTCCTAGATGTAGGTGTTACGTTGTTGACATGTCCTTGCATTAACCCGTGTCTCGCTACTCCCTCTGTATAATTAGACTAGATCATAGTTAAGTCCTAGATGTAGGTGTTACGTTGTTGACATGTCCTTGCATTAACCCGTGTCTCGCTACTCCCTCTGTATAATTAGACTAGATCATAGTTAAGTCCTAGATGTAGGTGTTACGTTGTTGACATGTCCTTGCATTAACCCGTGTCTCGCTACTCCCTCTGTATAATTAGACTAGATCATAGTTAAGTCCTAGATGTAGGTGTTACGTTGTTGACATGTCCTTGCATTAACCCGTGTCTCGCTACTCCCTCTGTATAATTAGACTAGATCATAGTTAAGTCCTAGATGTAGGTGTTACGTTGTTGACATGTCCTTGCATTAACCCGTGTCTCGCTACTCCCTCTGTATAATTAGACTAGATCATAGTTAAGTCCTAGATGTAGGTGTTACGTTGTTGACATGTCCTTGCATTAACCCGTGTCTCGCTACTCCCTCTGTATAATTAGACTAGATCATAGTTAAGTCCTAGATGTAGGTGTTACGTTGTTGACATGTCCTTGCATTAACCCGTGTCTCGCTACTCCCTCTGTATAATTAGACTAGATCATAGTTAAGTCCTAGATGTAGGTGTTACGTTGTTGACATGTCCTTGCATTAACCCGTGTCTCGCTACTCCCTCTGTATAATTAGACTAGATCATAGTTAAGTCCTAGATGTAGGTGTTACGTTGTTGACATGTCCTTGCATTAACCCGTGTCTCGCTACTCCCTCTGTATAATTAGACTAGATCATAGTTAAGTCCTAGATGTAGGTGTTACGTTGTTGACATGTCCTTGCATTAACCCGTGTCTCGCTACTCCCTCTGTATAATTAGACTAGATCATAGTTAAGTCCTAGATGTAGGTGTTACGTTGTTGACATGTCCTTGCATTAACCCGTGTCTCGCTACTCCCTCAGTATGCCCGGGTCTGGCTCTCAGATGCTGTGGAGGCATGGAAACCAGCAGAGCTCACCACGGACTACACTCCTGGAGACAGGACTCTGTGTCTACAGCTGGAGGATGGCACTGTGAGAGAGGAGCTGGGTCTGGAGGGGTGGAGGGATGGGTCTGGAGGGGTGGAGGGATGGGTCTGGAGGGGTGGAGGGATGGGTCTGGAGGGGTGGTGAGATGGGTCTGGAGGGGTGGTGAGATGGGTCTGGAGGGGTGGAGGGATGGGTCTGGAGGGGTGGAGAGATGGGTCTGGAGGGGTGGAGGGATGGGTCTGGAGGGGTGGTGAGATGGGTCTGGAGGGGTGGAGGGATGGGTCTGGAGGGGTGGAGGGATGGGTCTGGAGGGGTGGAGGGATGGGTCTGGAGGGGTGGAGGGATGGGTCTGGAGGGGTGGTGAGATGGGTCTGGAGGGGTGGTGAGATGGGTCTCTGGGTCTAGAGGGGTGGAGAGATGGGTCTGGAGGGGTGGAGAGATGGGTCTCGTTGGAATAGAAAGAAGGAACATTTGGATAAATACCGGGGAAGGGTTTTGACTATGGCTGTTACTGTGGTGGGCAAGTCCTCAGAATGTAAATAATATTTGTTTTATCCTGTTTTATTTATGTACCTGGTTGATACATTTACTTCAGACTAAACAGTTGTTGCTAAAGTTAGTTACCACCTTGACGTGAGTAAGGGAAAGCTTCACACTACATCTCCAGTGTTGGACACATGTTCCTAAGTAGCCTAAACATGAGATGTTTTTTAGATCAAGCTAGATACAGGGACTGAAACGTAAGAGGCCACAACACCTACGGTGCTTTTACTCCAAACCTTTTTGCTGTTGCACTGCAGCTGGCGGTTCAAGTTGAGGCATGTACTTCAGGTATGGAAATAAGCCCAAGATGTTATCTGAGTGGTTGGGCAGAAGAGGATCACCATTTCAACTCTCTATTTAATGGACACATGGAGGAAAGACTAATTACACTATAAGGAGTTCAGTATTTAATGGACACATGGAGGAGAGACTAATTACACTATCTAGCTTGCACTAATTTCCGGTGCTTGTCTAGTGAATATATATGTTTGTTATTGTTATTTTTGGGGTGTTGCTTTCATCTGACTGCGGTTGTTTTCTTCCAGAACGTGGAACACAAGATCGACCCCCAGACCAACAGTTTACCCCCGCTAAGGAACCCTGATATCCTGGTGGGGGAGAATGACCTGACAGCTCTCAGCTACCTCCACGAACCAGCAGTTCTACACAACCTCAAAGTGCGCTTCGTGGAGTCCAAGATCATCTACACCTACTGCGGTAAAGACACACTCACACTCCATCTACACCTACTGTGGTAAAGACACACTCACACTCCATCTACACCTACTGTGGTAAAGACACACTCACACTCCATCTACACCTACTGCGGTAAAGACACACTCACACTCCATCTACACCTACTGCGGTAAAGAGACACTCACACTCCATCTACACCTACTGCGGTAAAGACACACTCACACTCCATCTACACCTACTGCGGTAAAGAGACACTCACACTCCATCTACACCTACTGCGGTAAAGAGACACTCACACTCCATCTACACCTACTGCGGTAAAGAGACACTCACACTCCCAAGTCCATCTACACCTACTGCGGTAAAGACACACTCACACTCCATCTACACCTACTGCGGTAAAGAGACACTCACACTCCCAAGTCCATCTACACCTACTGCGGTAAAGACACACTCACACTCCCAAGTCCATCTACACCTACTGCGGTAAAGAGACACTCACACTCCATCTACACCTACTGCAGTAAAGACACACTCCCAAGTCCATCTATACCTACTGCGGTAAAGAAACACTCACACTCCATCTACACCTACTGTGGTAAAGACACACTCACACTCCCAAGTCCATCTACACCTACTGCGGTAAAGACACACTCCCAAGTCCATCTACACCTACTGCGGTAAAGACACACTCCCAAGTCCATCTACACCTACTGCGGTAAAGACACACTCACACTCCCAAGTCCATCTACACCTACTGCGGTAAAGACACACTCCCAAGTCCATCTACACCTACTGCGGTAAAGACACACTCCCAAGTCCATCTACACCTACTGCGGTAAAGACACACTCCCAAGTCCATCTACACGTGTTGCAGGTAAAAACTAAAGCCTTTGACTCTGTTCTGGTGACTCACTGTAGACTTTGGAGTCCTGTTCACAGGACTGTCAGTTCCGTTCGAGGTAATATAGATAATCTAGTAATATAATATAGTGTCGATCATATATTCAGAAGTCCTGACATTCTGACCTACCGTTCAGAATGTTCTACCTAAATAGGCTTCTTTTAACCGCTGTAAATATGCAATTGTGGTGGAGCTGCAGAGTTTTTTTTTTATCGGGAAATATCATGTGGAAATTAGATCATTGTTGTTATTTCTGTATCTGGCAAAATATTTGTTGTTAACTGCTGTCAGACCTGGGCTATTTGAAATGTTTGAAATTCTTTGTGTGTGTGCGCGTGTGTGTGCGCGTGTGTGTGTGTGTGTTTTGATACATCATGTCGCTGATTCGTTAATGTGAATTCATTCAGGCATCGTGTTGGTTGCTATCAACCCCTATGAGAGCATACCCATCTATGACCATGACATCATCAACGCCTACAGTGGACAGAACATGGGCGACATGGATCCTCACATCTTCGCTGTGGCAGAGGAGGCTTACAAACAGATGGCCAGGTCTGTCAGTCACTCGGCTCAATGCTTCGTCCTTGCTTCCTTCCTCTCTTGACGTGATTAGACAGGTCTCCATCACGTGACTTTCAGCTGTCCAGTCATGCAACATCAGTGATGGCTTCAAGGAAGGCTGTTCTATCTTGTTTTTCTTCTTCTAGAGATCAGAGGAACCAGTCTATCATAGTGAGTGGGGAGTCTGGGGCTGGTAAGACAGTCTCTGCTAAGTATGCCATGAGGTACTTTGCTACAGTCAGTGGGTCCTCCAGCGAGGCTAATGTGGAGGACAGAGTGCTGGCCTCCAGCCCCATCATGGAGGTAAAGAGACCACCGGTCTGTCTTTCAATTCAGTAAACTTTATTGATCCTAGAAGGGCAATCGTTGTTGTAAGTCAAAAAGGCAAAAATGTTGTGAAGTTTTCAGATAGAGCTGACTACACATCAGTGACATGCTTGTTTCTAGAGGATATACAGTATATCTATCAGAAGGTTCTACGACGTTTTGCCCTGCAGAACATGGCCCACATCTACTTGTCTGTAGCCAACTACCCAAATGATACCCGGAGCTCGTTCATTCTGGGTTTTTCCCGCCCCTCCCTCTAGGCCATCGGGAATGCAAAGACGACTAGAAACGACAACAGCAGTCGCTTTGGCAAGTACATCCAGATTGGATTCGACAGAAACTACCACATCATCGGGGCCAACATGAGAACGTACTTGCTGGAGAAATCTAGAGTGGTGTTTCAGGTGAGGTCCAATACGTGGACTGTATTTGGTATGGCTGGAGTTCAGGGTGTGTTCTTTAGGGCAAACGGTAGCTACCTGTTTCATACCTACTCAACATGACCTCATTTCTAAGTTTCTCATCTGTAAAAAAAATAAATAATACTAATTCTTCACTGCATGTTGACTGGGGGTTTTGCTACAGCTGAGGTCCTCGTTCCTCTTCTTCCTAATGAATTATGGGGCTTTACGATTTTCTAACAAACACATTCCTGAAGAGAAAGAGGTAGTGTGCCACTGGCCCAGTCTGTCTTATTTTTAAAACTCGATTTGATTATACACTTTGTTGTCTTTGCAGGCTACCGAGGAGAGGAATTACCATATCTTCTACCAACTGTGTGCCTCCTCACACCTTCCTGAGTTCAAACCTCTCCAGTTAGGTATGGTGTGTTGGTCCCATGTTTTACGAGCGGAAATTAAATATCCCAGAAATGTTCCATGCGCACAAAAAAAATACTAATTTCTCTCAAATGTTCTGCACAAATTTGTTTACATCCCCCTTAGTGAGCATTTGTCCTTTGCCAAGATAATCCATCCACCTGACAGGTGTGGCATATCAAGAAGCTGATTAAACAGCACGGTCATTACACCGGTGCACCTTGTGCCGGGGGACAAATCTAAGGCCACTCTAAAATGTGCCGTTTTGTCACACAACACAATGCCACAGATGTGTCAAGTTGAGAGCTCATGCATTTGGCATGCTGACTACAGGAATGTCCACCAGAGCTGTTGCCAGATAATTTCATGTTAATTTCTCTACCATAAGCCGCCTCCAACGTTGTTTTAGAGAATTTGGCTGAACGTCCCACTGGCCTCCCAACCACAGACTACATGTATGGAGTCATGTGGGCGAATGGTTTGCTGATGTCAGCGTTGTGAACAGAGTGCCCCATGGTAGCAGTGGGATTATGGTACGGGCAGGAATAAGCTACGGGACAATGAACACAATTGCATTTTATCGATGGCAATTTGAATGCCCGAGATACCGCGACGAGATCCTGAGGCCTGTTGTCGTGCCATTCATCCACCTCCATCACCTCATGTTTCAGCATGATAATGCACAGACCCATGTCACAAGAATCTGTACACAATTCCTGGAGGCTGAAAAGGTCCCAGTTCGTCCATGGCCTGCACTCTCACCAGACATGTCAACCATTGAGCATGAATAGGATCAAAGTGTATTACAGTGCGTTCCAGTTCCCGCCAATATCCAGCAACTTCACACAGCCATTGAAGAGGAGTGGGGACCACATTCCATAGGACACAATCAACAGCCTGATCAACTCTATGTGAACGAGATGTGTCACGCTGCATGAGGCAAATGGTGGTCACACCAGATACTGACTGGTTTTCTGATCCACGCCAGATACTGACTGGTTTTATGATCCACGCCCCTACCTTTAAGGTATCTGTGACCAACAGATGCATATCTGTATTCCCAGTTATGTGAAATCCATAGATTAGGGCCCAATGAATTAATGTAAATTATATTAACTGTAATTTAGTAAAATCTTCAAAATTGCTGCATGTTAGGTTTTATATTTTTGTTCAGTATATATTATACACCAAGGCTCTCCAAACTTGTTCCTGATGACCTGCTGTCCTGCAGGTTTTTGCTTCAACCCTAATCTAGGGTTAGTTACAACTGGGGTTGGAGTGAAAGCCTACAGGAGGGTATCTCTCCAGGAACAGGGTTGGAGTGAAAACCTACAGGAGGGTATCTCTCCAGGAACAGGGTTGGAGTGAAAACCTACAGGAGGGTATCTCTCCAGGAACAGGGTTGGAGTGAAAGCCTACAGGAGGGTATCTCTCCAGGAACAGGGTTGGAGTGAAAACCTACAGGAGGGTATCTCTCCAGGAACAGGGTTGGAGTGAAAACCTACAGGAGGGTATCTCTCCAGGAACAGGGTTGGAGTGAAAACCTACAGGAGGGTATCTCTCCAGGAACAGGGTTGGAGTGAAAACCTACAGGAGGGTATCTCTCCAGGAACAGGGTTGGAGTGAAAACCTACAGGAGGGTTTCTCTCCAGGAACAGGGTTGGAGTGAAAACCTACAGGAGGGTTTCTCTCCAGGAACAGGGTTGGAGTGAGAACCTACAGGAGGGTTTCTCTCCAGGAACAGGGTTGGAGTGAGAACCTACAGGAGGGTATCTCTCCAGGAACAGGGTTGGAGTGAAAACCTACAGGAGGGTATCTCTCCAGGAACAGGGTTGGAGTGAAAACCTACAGGAGGGTATCTCTCCAGGAACAGGGTTGGAGTGAAAACCTACAGGAGGGTATCTCTCCAGGAACAGGGTTGGAGTGAGAACCTACAGGAGGGTATCTCTCCAGGAACAGGGTTGGAGTGAGAACCTACAAGAGGGTTTCTCTCCAGGAACAGGGTTGGAGTGAGAACCTACAGGAGGGTCTCTCTCCAGGAACAGGGTTGGAGTGAGAACCTACAGGAGGGTATCTCCAGGAACAGGGTTGGAGTGAAAACCTACAGGAGGGTATCTCTCCAGGCACAGGGTTGGAGTGAGAACCTACAGGAGGGTATCTCTCCAGGAACAGGGTTGGAGTGAGAACCTACAGGAGGGTATCTCTCCAGGAACAGGGTTGGAGTGAAAACCTACAGGAGGGTTTCTCTCCAGGAACAGGGTTGGAGTGAAAACCTACAGGAGGGTATCTCTCCAGGAACAGGGTTGGAGTGAGAACCTACAGGAGGGTATATCTCCAGGAACAGGGTTGGGCAGCCAAGTTATACATAAATATAAGTATTCCTCTGAGTAAACAAAAGTAGTGTTTTTGTTCTCTATAATCTTACCACTCATGCTTCCATCCAGAGCGTGGAATGCTGTTGTCACGGCAACAGAAAGTTGTGCACTCCATCCAGAGCGTGGAATGCTGTTGTCACGGCAACAGAAAGTCGTGCACTCCATCCAGAGCGTGGAATGCTGCTGTCACGGCAACAGAAAGTCGTGCACTCCACCCAGAGAGTGGAATACTGTTGTCACGGCAACAGAAAATCAAACCATTGTGTGCAGCTATTCCCATATGTATGAAAGGAACATGTTTGTCTCCACACAGGGTGGTTTGATGGAATATCCTTAATGAAATGGCATCCCAAATCAGGTTGTCATGCTAACTCATTGCAGGCTCCCATAAACATGTTTGAATGATTGATTCATAGGAAATCTATGGCAGGTCGATGAGGCTGTTGTTGTTGTGTATGGTTCCTGTCTGCAGGTAATGCTGATGATTTCCACTGTACCAATCAGGGAGGAAGCCCTGTCATAGAGGGAGTAGACGATGCCAAAGAGATGCGCAGCACCAGGAAGGCTTTCTCTCACTGCTTAAACAGGCTGTGGAAGGTGGGGCCAGGGGACCTATAAGGTAACCTGCTCATAGAACACCCTGCTCCTATAGTACCCTTCTCCTATAGCACCCTGCTCCTATAGCACCCTGCTCCTATAGTACCCTGCTCCTATAGTACCCTGCTCCTATAGTACCCCTGCTCCTTCTCTGAGTGGGCCAGGTGACCTATAGCACCTTTGTGAGTGGGCCAGGTGACCTATAGTACCTGCTCCCTATAGCACCCTGCTCCTATAGTACCCTTCTCCTATAGTGCTCCTATAGCACCCTGCTCCTATAGTACCCTGCTCCCATAGCTCCTACCTGCTCCTTCTCTGAAGTTCCTATAGCACCCTGCTCCTATAGCACCCTGCTCTACCCCTGCTCCTCCCTGCTCCTATAGTACCCTGCTCTATAGCACCCTGCTCCCTGTACCCTGCTCCTATAGCACCCCTGCTCCTATAGTACCCTGCTCCTATAGTACCCTGCTCCTTCTCTGAGTGGGCCAGCTGACCTATAGCACCCTGCTCCTTCTCTGAGTTGGACTGATTAAAAACACTCACATCATCACTTTGGTAACAGCCGTACCTTCACCAATGATGATTGAGAGACAGAGAGACAGACAGAGAGACAGAGAGACAGAGAGACAGAGAGACAGAGAGACAGAGAGACAGACAGACAGACAGACAGACAGACAGACAGACAGACAGACAGACAGACAGACAGACAGACAGACAGACAGACAGACAGACAGACAGACAGACAGACAGACAGACAGACAGACAGACAGACAGACAACATCGAGTCATAACAGTTCGTAGTAATGACCTGATGATCTTATTTTCACAACGACACATTCCCCAGCACCAGTCAAAACAATCTGCAGAAGCATGGATTCCGATTGGTCAGATCAAGCGATGACAATAACTTATCACGAGTTCTTCCTGTTTGAGTTTCTGCCTATAGGAAGGGAGGAGCAAGAATGTGGATGTTGTTGTTATTGTTGTTTTGGTGTTCAGTTTGTTTACTCTCAGTCAAGTCAAAGGACAGCGCGGATGGCTGCTGTGTGTGTGTGTGTGTGTGTGTGTGTGTGTGTGTGTGTGTGTGTGTGTGTGTGTGTGTGTGTGTGTGTGTGTGTGTGTGTGTGTGTGTGTGTGTGCGTGCGTGTGTGCGCGTGTGCGTGTGTGTGTGTGTGTGTGTGTGTGTGTGTGTGTGTGTGTGTGTGTGTGTGTGCGTGCGTGCGTGCGTGCGTGTGTGTGTGCGTGCGTGCGTGCGTGTGTGCGTGTGCGTGCGTGTGCGTGTGCGTCTGTGTGTGTGTGTATGTATGTGTGTATGTGTGTATGTGTGTGTGTGTGTGCGTGTGTGCGTGCGTGCGTGCGTGCGTGCGTGTGTGTGTGTGTGTGTGTGTGTGCGTTGCGGTGCTGACAGAGGTGGACCAGAGCGAGCGTCAGCAGTAGATACCAACTCTACTGCTGAGGTTGACATGAACGATCCTGAAGTGAAGTCAGGTCACCTCAGAGCTTCTGTCTGTCTGCCTCGTTCACCTCTCTCTTCTGGACAGAAGGCTTTCAGAGGATGGTGGGTCAACAGACCCACATAGCAGTAGGTGTGGCAGACAGACGGACGGACGGACGGACAGACGGACAGACAGACAGACAGACAGACAGACAGACAGACAGACAGACAGACAGACAGACAGACAGACAGACAGACAGACAGACAGACAGACAGACAGACAGACAGACAGACAGACAGACAGACAGACAGAAGGCTTTCAGAGGATGGTAGGTGTGGCTTATTTCTGGGAGGGACTTGGATCTCACTTCCTTTCATGTTTTTAGATACCGCAGTGATATCAAACCCTTTGTTGACTATTGGGCTTCTAACGAAGGGACGTGCTGTATTTGAAATGAATCTCCTCCGTCGGTCTGGGTAAAGAGATATTGTTTCCTGTCACAGGGAGAAAGGCAGAGGGAGAGAAAACAATCTGCCGTTTGGCCAAGTGACATGATGAGAAGACACCATGTACAAAAAACCAACAGTAGCCTGCTTCGTCTTGC
>NC_060173.1:5464237-5471737 GCF_021184085.1 Oncorhynchus gorbuscha
TAATGGTGTTGTTATAGACCTGTTCATAATGGTGTTGTTACACCCTGTTCATAATGGTGTTGTTATAGACCTGTTCATAATGGTGTTGTTATAGACCTGTTCATAATGGTGTTGTTATAGACCTGTTCATAATGGTGTTGTTACACCCTGTTCATAATGGTGTTGTTACACCCTGTTCATAATGGTGTTGTTACACCCTGTTCATAATGGTGTTGTTATAGACCTGTTCATAATGGTGTTGTTATAGACCTGTTCATAATGGTGTTGTTATAGACCTGTTCATAATGGTGTTGTTACACCCTGTTCATAATGGTGTTGTTACACCCTGTTCATAATGGTGTTGTTACACCCTGGTCATCATGGTGTTGTTATAGACCTGTTCATCATGGTGTTGTTATAGACCTGTTCATAATGGTGTTGTTATAGACCTGTTCATAATGGTGTTGTTACACCCTGTTCATAATGGTGTTGTTATAGACCTGTTCATAATGGTGTTGTTATAGACCTGTTCATAATGGTGTTGTTATAGACCTGTTCATAATGGTGTTGTTATAGACCTGTTCATAATGGTGTTGTTACACCCCTAGGTGTTGTTATAGACCTGTTCATAATGGTGTTGTTACACCCTGTTCATAATGGTGTTGTTACACCCTGTTCATAATGGTGTTGTTATAGACCTGTTCATAATGGTGTTGTTATACCCTGTTCATAATGGTGTTGTTATAGACCTGTTCATAATGGTGTTGTTATAGACCTGTTCATAATGGTGTTGTTATAGACCTGTTCATAATGGTGTTGTTATAGACCTGTTCATAATGGTGTTGTTACACCCTGTTCATCACGGTGTTGTTATAGACCTGTTCATAATGGTGTTGTTATAGACCTGTTCATAATGGTGTTGTTATAGACCTGTTCATAATGGTGTAGACCTGTTATAATGACCTGTTCATAATGGTGTTGTGTATAGACCTGTTCATAATGGTGTTGTTATAGACCTGTTCATAATGGTGTTGTTACACCCTGTTCATAATGGTGTTGTTATAGACCTGTTCATAATGGTGTTGTTATAGACCTGTTCATAATGGTGTTGTTATAGACCTGTTCATAATGGTGTTGTTATAGACCTGTTCATAATGGTGTTGTTATAGACCTGTTCATAATGGTGTTGTTATAGACCTGTTCATAATGGTGTTGTTATAGACCTGTTCATAATGGTGTTGTTATAGACCTGTTCATAATGGTGTTGTTATAGACCTGTTCATAATGGTGTTGTTATAGACCTGTTCATAATGGTGTTGTTATAGACCTGTTCATAATGGTGTTGTTATAGACCTGTTCATAATGGTGTTGTTATACCCCTGTTCATAATGGTGTTGTTATAGACCTGTTCATAATGGTGTTGTTACACCCTGTTCATAATGGTGTTGTTATAGACCTGTTCATAATGGTGTTGTTATAGACCTGTTCATAATGGTGTTGTTATAGACCTGTTCATAATGGTGTTGTTATAGACCTGTTCATAATGGTGTTGTTATAGACCTGTTCATAATGGTGTTGTTATAGACCTGTTCATAATGGTGTTGTTATAGACCTGTTCATAATGGTGTTGTTATAGACCTGTTCATAATGGTGTTGTTATAGACCTGTTCATAATGGTGTTGTTATAGACCTGTTCATAATGGTGTTGTTATAGACCTGTTCATAATGGTGTTGTTACACCCTGTTCATAATGGTGTTGTTATAGACCTGTTCATAATGGTGTTGTTACACCCTGTTCATAATGGTGTTGTTACACCCTGTTCATAATGGTGTTGTTACCTGTTCATAATGGTGTTGTTATAGACCTGTTCATAATGGTGTTGTTATAGACCTGTTCATAATGGTGTTGTTACACCCTGTTCATAATGGTGTTGTTATAGACCTGTTCATAATGGTGTTGTTATAGACCTGTTCATAATGGTGTTGTTATAGACCTGTTCATAATGGTGTTGTTATAGACCTGTTCATAATGGTGTTGTTACCTGTTCATAATGGTGTTGTTATAGACCTGTTCATAATGGTGTTGTTATAGACCTGTTCATAATGGTGTTGTTACACCCTGTTCATAATGGTGTTGTTATAGACCTGTTCATAATGGTGTTGTTATTCAGGTGTTGTTACCTGTTCATAATGGTGTTGTTATAGACCTGTTCATAATGGTGTTGTTACCCTGTTCATAATGGTGTTGTTATAGACCTGTTCATCATGGTGTTGTTATAGACCTGTTCATAATGGTGTTGTTATAGACCCTGTTCATAATGGTGTTGTTATAGACCTGTTCATAATGGTGTTGTTATAGACCTGTTCATAATGGTGTTGTTATAGACCTGTTCATAATGGTGTTGTTATAGACCTGTTCATAATGGTGTTGTTATAGACCTGTTCATAATGGTGTTGTTATAGACCTGTTCATAATGGTGTTGTTACACCCTGTTCATAATGGTGTTGTTATAGACCTGTTCATAATGGTGTTGTTATAGACCTGTTCATAATGGTGTTGTTATAGACCTGTTCATAATGGTGTTGTTATAGACCTGTTCATAATGGTGTTCTTAGACCTGTTCATAATGGTGTGTTCATAATGGTGTTGTTATAGACCTGTTCATAATGGTGTTGTTATAGACCTGTTCATAATGGTGTTGTTATAGACCTGTTTATGTTGTTATAGATGTTTATCATGTGTTGTTATAGACCTGTTCATAATGGTGTTGTTATAGACCTGTTCATAATGGTGTTGTTATAGACCTGTTCATAATGGTGTTGTTACACCCTGTTCATAATGGTGTTGTTATAGACATGGTGTTGTTACACCCTGTTCATAATGGTGTTGTTCATAATGACCTGTTCATAATGGTGTTGTTATAGACCTGTTCATAATGGTGTTGTTACACCCTGTTCATAATGGTGTTGTTATAGACCTGTTCATAATGGTGTTGTTACACCCTGTTTATAATGGTGTTGTTATAGACCTGTTCATAATGGTGTTCTTACACCCTGTTCATAATGGTGTTGTTACAGACCTGTTCATAATGGTGTTGTTATAGACCTGTTCATAATGGTGTTGTTATAGACCTGTTCATAATGGTGTTGTTATAGACCTGTTTATCATGGTGTTGTTATAGACCTGTTTATCATGGTGTTGTTATAGACCTGTTCATAATGGTGTTGTTATAGACCTGTTCATAATGGTGTTGTTATAGACCTGTTCATAATGGTGTTGTTATAGACCTGTTCATAATGGTGTTGTTATAGACCTGTTCATAATGGTGTTGTTATAGACCTGTTCATAATGGTGTTGTTACACCCTGTTCATAATGGTGTTGTTATAGACCTGTTCATAATGGTGTTGTTACACCTGTTCATAATGGTGTTGTTATAGACCTGTTCATAATGGTGTTGTTATAGACCTGTTCATAATGGTGTTGTTATAGACCTGTTCATAATGGTGTTGTTATAGACCTGTTCATAATGGTGTTGTTATAGACCTGTTCATGGTGTTGTTAAGACCTGGTGTTGTTATAGACCTGTTCATAATGGTGTTGTTATAGACCTGTTCATAATGGTTCATAATGGTTGTTATAGACCTGTTCATAATGGTGTTGTTACACCCTGTTCATAATGGTGTTGTTATAGACCTGTTCATAATGGTGTTGTTACACCCTGTTCATAATGGTGTTGTTATAGACCTGTTCATAATGGTGTTGTTATAGACCTGTTCATAATGGTGTTGTTATAGACCTGTTCATAATGGTGTTGTTATAGACCTGTTCATAATGGTGTTGTTATAGACCTGTTCATAATGGTGTTGTTACACCCTGTTCATAATGGTGTTGTTATATAATGGTGTTGTTATAGACCTGTTCATAATGGTGTTGTTACACCCTGTTTATCATGGTGTTGTTACACCCTGTTCATAATGGTGTTGTCATAGACCTGTTCATAATGGTGTTGTTATAGACCTGTTCATAATGGTGTTGTTACACCCTGTTCATAATGGTGTTGTTATAGACCTGTTCATAATGGTGTTGTTACACCCTGTTTATAATGGTGTTGTTATAGACCTGTTCATAATGGTGTTCTTACACCCTGTTCATAATGGTGTTGTTACAGACCTGTTCATAATGGTGTTGTTATAGACCTGTTCATAATGGTGTTGTTATAGACCTGTTCATAATGGTGTTGTTATAGACCTGTTTATCATGGTGTTGTTATAGACCTGTTCATAATGGTGTTGTTATAGACCTGTTCATAATGGTGTTGTTATAGACCTGTTCATAATGGTGTTGTTATAGACCTGTTCATCATGGTGTTGTTATAGACCTGTTCATAATGGTGTTGTTATAGACCTGTTCATAATGGTGTTGTTACACCCTGTTCATAATGGTGTTGTTATACCCTGTTCATAATGGTGTTGTTATAGACCTGTTCATAATGGTGTTGTTATAGACCTGTTCATAATGGTGTTGTTATAGACCTGTTCATAATGGTGTTGTTATAGACCTGTTCATAATGGTGTTGTTATACCCTGTTCATAATGGTGTTGTTATAGACCTGTTCATAATGGTGTTGTTATAGACCTGTTCACCCTGTTCATAATGGTGTTGTTACACCCTGTTCATAATGGTGTTGTTATAGACCTGTTCATAATGGTGTTGTTATAGACCTGTTCATAATGGTGTTGTTATAGACCTGTTTATCATGGTGTTGTTATAGACCTGTTCATAATGGTGTTGTTATAGACCTGTTCATAATGGTGTTGTTATAGACCTGTTCATAATGGTGTTGTTATAGACCTGTTCATAATGGTGTTGTTATAGACCTGTTCATAATGGTGTTGTTATAGACCTGTTCATAATGGTGTTGTTACACCCTGTTCATAATGGTGTTGTTATACACCCTGTTCATAATGGTGTTGTTATAGACCTGTTCATAATGGTGTTGTTATAGACCTGTTCATAATGGTGTTGTTATAGACCTGTTCATAATGGTGTTGTTATAGACCTGTTCATAATGGTGTTGTTATAGACCTGTTCATAATGGTGTTGTTATGTTCATAATGGTGTTGTTAGACCTGTTCATAATGGTGTTGTTATAGACCTGTTCATAATGGTGTTGTTACACCCTGTTCATAATGGTGTTGTTATAGACCTGTTCATAATGGTGTTGTTACACCCTGTTCATAATGGTGTTGTTACACCCTGTTCATAATGGTGTTGTTATAGACCTGTTCATAATGGTGTTGTTATAGACCTGTTCATAATGGTGTTGTTACACCCTGTTCATAATGGTGTTGTTATAGACCTGTTCATAATGGTGTTGTTACACCCTGTTCATAATGGTGTTGTTACACCCTGTTCATAATGGTGTTGTTACACCCTGTTCATAATGGTGTTGTTATAGACCTGTTCATAATGGTGTTGTTACACCCTGTTCCTGTTCATAATGGTGTTGTTATAGACCTGTTCATAATGGTGTTGTTATAGACCTGTTCATAATGGTGTTGTTATAGACCTGTTCATAATGGTGTTGTTATAGACCTGTTCATAATGGTGTTGTTATAGACCTGTTCATAATGGTGTTGTTACACCCTGTTCATAATGGTGTTGTTATAGACCTGTTCATAATGGTGTTGTTATAGACCTGTTCATAATGGTGTTGTTATAGACCTGTTCATAATGGTGTTGTTATAGACCTGTTTATCATGGTGTTGTTATAGACCTGTTCATAATGGTGTTGTTATAGACCTGTTCATAATGGTGTTGTTATAGACCTGTTCATAATGGTGTTGTTATAGACCTGTTCATAATGGTGTTGTTATAGACCTGTTCATAATGGTGTTGTTATAGACCTGTTCATAATGGTGTTGTTATAGACCTGTTCATAATGGTGTTGTTATAGACCTGTTCATAATGGTGTTGTTACACCCTGTTCATAATGGTGTTGTTATAGACCTGTTCATAATGGTGTTGTTACACCCTGTTCATAATGGTGTCGTTATAGACCTGTTCATAATGGTGTCGTTATAGACCTGTTCATAATGGTGTTGTTATAGACCTGTTCATAATGGTGTTGTTATAGACCTGTTCATAATGGTGTTGTTATAGACCTGTTTATCATCATGGTGTTGTTACACCCTGTTCATAATGGTGTTGTTATAGACCTGTTCATAATGGTGTTGTTACACCTGTTTATCATGGTGTTGTTACACCCTGTTCATAATGGTGTTGTCATAGACCTGTTCATAATGGTGTTGTTATAGACCTGTTCATAATGGTGTTGTTACACCCTGTTCATAATGGTGTTGTTATAGACCTGTTCATAATGGTGTTGTTACACCCTGTTTATAATGGTGTTGTTATAGACCTGTTCATAATGGTGTTCTTACACCCTGTTCATAATGGTGTTGTTACAGACCTGTTCATAATGGTGTTGTTATAGACCTGTTCATAATGGTGTTGTTATAGACCTGTTCATAATGGTGTTGTTATAGACCTGTTTATCATGGTGTTGTTATAGACCTGTTTATCATGGTGTTGTTATAGACCTGTTCATAATGGTGTTGTTATAGACCTGTTCATAATGGTGTTGTTATAGACCTGTTCATAATGGTGTTGTTATAGACCTGTTCATAATGGTGTTGTTATAGACCTGTTCATAATGGTGTTGTTACACCCTGTTCATAATGGTGTTGTTACACCCTGTTCATAATGGTGTCGTTATAGACCTGTTCATAATGGTGTTGTTATAGACCTGTTCATAATGGTGTTGTTATAGACCTGTTCATAATGGTGTTGTTATAGACCTGTTCATAATGGTGTTGTTATAGACCTGTTCATAATGGTGTTGTTATAGACCTGTTCATAATGGTGTTGTTATAGACCTGTTCATAATGGTGTTGTTATAGACCTGTTCATAATGGTGTTGTTACACCCTGTTCATAATGGTGTTGTTATAGACCTGTTCATAATGGTGTTGTTATAGACCTGTTCATAATGGTGTTGTTATAGACCTGTTCATAATGGTGTTGTTATATAATGATAGACCTGTTCATAATGGTGTTGTTATAGACCTGTTCATCATGGTGTTGTTATAGACCTGTTCATCATGGTGTTGTTATAGACCTGTTCATAATGGTGTTGTTACACCCTGTTCATCTGTTCATAATGGTGTTGTTATAGACCTGTTCATAATGGTGTTGTTATAGACCTGTTCATAATGGTGTTGTTATAGACCTGTTCATCATGGTGTTGTTATAGACCTGTTCATAATGGTGTTGTTACACCCATAATGTTCATCATGGTGTTGTTACACCCTGTTCATAATGGTGTTGTTATAGACCTGTTCATAATGGTGTTGTTATAGACCTGTTCATAATGGTGTTGTTATAGACCTGTTCATAATGGTGTTGTTATAGACCTGTTCATAATGGTGTTGTTATAGACCTGTTCATAATGGTGTTAT
>NC_060173.1:5476737-5481737 GCF_021184085.1 Oncorhynchus gorbuscha
AAAAACTTCAATCATCTGTGCATACATGAAACAAATACCATTTCAAAGGAGCAATATTGTATTATTAGGTAGTAACCTGTTATATCTGAGACCACTGGGCTGGTAGAGGTGACCACGGGGTCAGGCACACGCTGGCGGAGCCCCCTGATGAGTCCAGGTGGTGACTCACGCCCTCTCGGCCAAGTAATTAAGTGTCCATTGCAGCCCTCACGGCAGGAGGGTCCTGTGTTGCTATGGTGTGTCCATGGCAGCCTCCACAGCAGGACAGTCCAGCTACCCACAAACCACTGCTGCCACCCTCTCTCCATCTGTGAGGAGCTTCAGCACAACCAGAACTAAACAGAGACAGAGACAGAGAGAGAGAGAGAGACAGCGAGAGAGAGAGACGGAGACGGAGACCGAGAGAGACAGAGAGAGAGAGAGAGAGAAAAAGAGAGAGAGAGAGAGAGAGAGAGAGAGAGAGAGAGAGAGAGAGAGAGAGAGAGAGAGAGAGAGAGAGAGAGAGAGACAGAGAGAGAGAGACAGAGAGAGACAGAGAGAGAGAGAGAGAGACAGAGAGAGAGAGACGCGAGAGACAGAGAGAGAGACAGCGAGAGACAGAGAGAGAGACGGAGACGGAGAGAGACGGAGAAAAAGACGGAGAGAGAGAGAGACACAGAGAGAGAGACGAAAGAGAGACGGAGAGAGAGAGAGAGAGAGAGAGATGGAGAGAGAGACATGAAGAGAAAGAGTCACGGAGAGAGAGAGAGAGAGAGACACATGGAGAGAGACAGAGAGAGAGAGTCATGGAAGAGAGATGGAGAGAGAGAGAGAGAGAGAGAGAGAGAGAGATGGAGAGAGAGAGACAGAGAGAGAGAGAGAGAGAGTCATGGAGAGAGAGATGGAGAGAGAGAGAGAGAGTCATGGAGAGAGAGATGGAGAGAGAGAGAGAGGAGATCATTTTATTCTAGATATTCGATTGATTTCTTCCTCAGTGTTTGATTCCTGTTGATCCTGAAGCTAAATAATATAAATGCTGACTGATTCAACAGGTTGAATATTTTGAATATTTTTCAATGTGCAGAACCTACCTGTGTCTCTTTTTATTGAGTATAATCTCTGGTCAAATCATGGTTAACTAGTCAGAGAAAACCCTCCTTCCTCATCCACTCAGTACATTATACCTAGTGGTTAGAGTCTGATCTCAGCGGGCATACCTTCTCCATACCTCATCACATTATACCTAGTGGTTGGAGTCTGATCTCAGCGGCATACCTTCTCCATACCTAATAACATTATACCTAGTGGTTAGAGTCTGATCTCAGCGGGCATACCTTCTCCATTCCTAATCCCATTATACCTAGTGGTTAGAGTCTGATCTCAGCGGGCATACCTTCTCCATACCTAATCACATTATACCTAGTGGTTAAGTCCTGATCTCAGCGGGCATACTTCTCCATACCTAATCCCATTATACCTAGTGGTTAGAGTCTGATCTCAGCGGGCATACCTTCTCCATACCTAATCACATTATACCTAGTGGTTAGAGTCTGATCTCAGCGGGCATACCTTCTCCATACCTCATCACATTATACCTAGTGGTTAGAGTCTGATCTCAGCGGGCATACCTTCTCCATACCTAATCCCATTATACCTAGTGGTTAGAGTCTGATCTCAGCGGGCATACCTTCTCCATACCTAATCACATTATACCTAGTGGTTAGAGTCTGATCTCAGCGGGCATACCTTCTCCATATACCTAGTGGTTAGAGTCTGATCTCAGCGGGCATACCTTCTCCATACCTAGTGGTTAGAGTCTGATCTCAGCGGGCATACCTTCTCCATACCTTCTCCATATACCTAGTGGTTAGAGTCTGATCTCAGCGGGCATACCTTCTCCATACCTAATCAAATCACATTCTATTAGTCACAACAGTGAAATGTTTACTTTACGAGCCCTAAATAACAGGGCAGTTTCAAAATACGGAATTAGAGATAAAAGTAACAAGTATAAAGAGCAGCATTAAAAAAAAATACAATTTAATACAGGGGGTGGTGCCGGTACAGGGTCAATGTGCGGGGCACGGTTAGTTGAGGTAGTATGTACATGTAGGTAGAGGTCATTAAAGTTATTATGCAGAGAACGACAACAGAGAGTGGCAGGGGAGGTGTGGAGAGGGGGAGGAAGGGGTGGAATTGTCTGGGTAGTCATTTTACTAGATGTTAAGGAGTCTTATGGCTTGGGGTAGAAGCGGTTTAACCCCCTCCCCCATCCCCCTCCAGGTCATCAGGAATAACTAGAGCTGCGTGGAGGTATAGACAGGTTCAGAAATTACAATTATTATTGAGGGAGGAGGGAGCAGAGGCGGGGGATGTATTTCTACACTGCAATTATAGTCTTCTAGTCGTCTCCAGGGACGAACCACAGTCTATTTTATTATCTTATATCTCCAGGCGGCAGGAGACAGGAAATGATCAACACTTTTCTATTAGACATTCTGACGCACTTCTGCTTGAAGCCAACAGACAAACTGTGCCCTATTCCCTATATAGTGCACTACTGTAGACCAGGGCCCTATAGAACCCTATTCCCTATATATAGTGCACTACTTTAGACCAGAGCCCTATATCAAATCAAATCAAATCAAATCAAATTTATTTATATAGCCCTTCGTACATCAGCTGATATCTCAAAGTGCTGTACAGAAACCCAGCCTAAAACCCCAAACAGCAAACAATGCAGGTGTAAAAGCACGGTGGCTAGGAAAACTCCCTAGAAAGGCCAAAACCTAGGGAAGAAACCTAGAGAGAACCGGGCTATGTGGGGTGGCCAGTCCCTCTTCTGGCTGTGCCGGGTAGAGATTATAACAGAACATGACCAAGATGTTCAAATGTTCATAAATGACCAGCATGGTCAAATAATAAGGCAGAACAGTTGAAACTAGGAGCAGCAGCACAGTCAGATGGACTGGGGACAGCAAGGAACCATCATGTCAGGTAGTCCTGGGGCACGGTCCTAGAGGCTCCAGGTCCTCGAGAGAGAAAGAAAGAGAGAATTAGAGAGAGCATATGTGGGGTGGCCAGTCCTCTTCTGGCTGTGCCAGGTGGAGATTATAACAGAACGTGGCCAAGATGTTCAAATGTTCATAAATGACCAGCATGGTTGAATAATAGTAAGGCAGAACAGTTGAAACTGGAGCAGGAGCATGGCCAGGTGGACTGGGGACAGCAAGAGTCCTCATGTCAGGTAGTCCTGGGACATGGTCCTAGGGCCCAGGCCAGTTGAAACTGGAGCAGCAGCATGGCCAGGTGGACTGGGGACAGCAAGGAGTCATCATGTCAGGTAGTCCTGGGGCATGGTTCTAGGGCTCAGTCCTCCGAGAGAGAGAAAGAAAGAGAGAAGGAGAGAATTAGAGAACGCACACTTAGATTTACACAGGACACCGAATAGGACAGGAGAAGTACTCCAGATAAACAAACTGACCCTAGCCCCCGACACAAAACTACTGCAGCATAAATACTGGAGGCTGAGACAGGAGGGGTCAGGAGACACTGTGGCCCCATCCGAGGACACCCCCGGACAGGGCCAAACAGGAAGGATATAACCCCACCCACTTTGCCAAAGCACAGCCCACCACACCACTAGAGGGAAATCTTCAACCACCAACTTACCATCCTGAGACAAGGGGCCGAGTATAGCCCACAAAGATCTCCGACACGGTACAACCCAAGGGGTGGGGGGGAACCCAGACAGGCCGACCACAACAGTGAATCAACCCACCCAGGTGACGCATCCCCCCCAGGGACGGCACGAGAGAGCCCCAGCAAGCCAGTGACTCAGCCCCCGTAACAGGGTTAGAGGCAGAGAATCCCAGTGGAAAACGGGGGAACCGGCCAGGCAGAGACAGCAAGGGCGGTTGGTTGCTCCAGAGCCTTTCCGTTCACCTTCCCACTCCTGGGCCCAGACTACACTCAATCATATGACCCACTGAAGAGATGAGTCTTCAGTAAAAGACTTAAAGGTTGAGACCGAGTTTGCGTCTGACATGGGTAGGCAGACCGTTCCATAAAAATGGGCTCTATAGGAGAAAGCCCTGCCTCAGCTGTTTGCTTAGAAATTCTAGGGACAATTAGGAGGCCTCGTCTTGTGACCGTAGCGTACGTATAGGTATGTACGGCAGGACCAAATCAGAGAGGTAGGTAGGAGCAAGCCCATGTAATGCTTTGTAGGTTAGCAGTAAAACCTTGAAATCAGCCCTTGCTTTGACAGGAAGCCAGTGTAGAGAGGCTAGCACTGGAGTAATATGATCAAATTTTGGTTCTAGTCAGGATTCTAGCAGCCGTATTTTTAGCACTAACTGAAGTTTATTTAGTGCTTTATCCGGGTAGCCGGAAAATAGAGCATTGCAGTAGTCTAACCTAGAAGTGACAAAAGCATGGATTAATTTTTCTGCATCATTTTTGGACAGAAAGTTTCTGATTTTTGCAATGTTACGTAGATGGAAAAAGCTGTCCTCGAAATGGTCTTGATATGTTCTTCAAAAAGAGAGATCAGGGTCCAGAGTAACGCCGAGGTCCTTCACAGTTTTTATTTGAGACGACTGTACAACCATTAAGATTAATTGTCAGATTCAACAGAAGATCTCTTTGTTTCTTGGGACCTAGAACAAGCATCTCTGTTTTGTCCGAGTTTAATAGTAGAAAGTTTGCAGCCATCCACTTCCTTATGTCTGAAACACATGCTTCTAGCGAGGGCAATTTTGGTGCTTCACCATGTTTCATTGAAATGTACAGCTGTGTGTCATCCGCATAGCAGTGAAAGTTTACATTATGTTTTCGAATAACATCCCCAAGAGGTAAAATATATAGTGAAAACAATAGTGGTCCTAAAACAGAACCTTGAGGAACACCGAAATGTACAGTTGATTTGTCAGAGGACAAACCATTCACAGAGACAAGAACCCTATTCCCTATATAGTGCACTACTGTAGACCAGGGCCCTATAGAACCATATTCCCTAT
>NC_060173.1:5491244-5526244 GCF_021184085.1 Oncorhynchus gorbuscha
AAGGGGGGAGTTGACTCTTTAAAGTCTACTCCACACATACAGAGCCTTCAGAAAGTATTCATACCCCTTGACTTACTCCACATTTTGTTGTTACAACCTGAATTCAATTATTTTTTAAAATTTTCTTCTCACCCATCTACACCCAATACCCTGTAATGACATCACAGTACCCTATAATGACATCACAGTACCCTGTAATGACATCACAATACCCTGTAATGACATCACAATACCCTGTAATGACATCACAATACCCTGTAATGACATCACAATACCCTGTAATGACATCACAGTACCCTGTAATGACATCACAATACCCTGTAATGACATCACAATACCCTGTAATGACATCACAGTACCCTGTAATGACATCACAATACCCTGTAATGACATCACAGTACCCTGTAATGACATCACAGTACCCTGTAATGACATCACAGTACCCTGTAATGACATCACAGTACCCTATAATGACATCACAGTACCCTGTAATGACATCACAGTACCCTGTAATGACATCACAGTACCCTGTAATGACATCACAGTACCCTGTAATGACATCACAGTACCCTGTAATGACATCACAATACCCTGTAATGACATCACAATACCCTGTAATGACATCACAATACCCTATAATGACATCACAGTACCCTGTAATGACATCACAGTACCCTGTAATGACATCACAGTACCCTGTAATGATATGAAAAGTGAACACGTTTTTAGACATTTTTGCACATTTATTGAAAATGTAATTTCTCTAAGTATTCACACCCCTGAGTCAATATTTTGTAGAAGCAAAGTTGGCAGTGATTTTAGCTTTGAGTCATCTTGGGTATGTATACCATCTTTGCACATCTGGATTTGGAGATTTTCTCTTTGAAGTTAGATGGGGAGTGGCGGTGAAATGCAATCTTCAAGCCTTTCCACAGATTTAATGGGATTCAAGTCTGGGTTTAGTCTGGGCCACTCAAGGACTTTCACATTCTTGTTCTGAATTCATTCCAGTGTTGCTTTGTCTGTATGCTTGGTGTCATGGTTCTGTTGATAGGTAAATCTTCACCCCTAGTCTAACATCGTTTGCACTCTGAAGCAGGTTCTCATCTATGCTTTGCCTGTATTTGGCTCCATTCATTGTCCCCTCTATCCTTACCAGTCTCCTAGTCGCTGTCGCTGAAAAGCATGGGATGGTGTTAGCTGGGTGATGAGCTGTGCCTGGTTTTCTCCAGCTCTTTGCATTCTCAGGAGTGGCTTCCGTCTGGCCATTCTCCCATAAAGCCAAGATTGGGGAAGTGCTGTAGTGACTGTTGTCCTTCTGACGGGTCCTCCCATCTCAGCCAATGAACTCTGTAGTTCTGTCAGAGTGGTCATTGGGTTTTTAGTCACCTCCCTGACCAAGGTCCTCCCTGACCAAGGTCCTCCCTGACCAAGGTCCTCCCTGACCAAGGTCCTGCCAGACCCAGACCAAGGTCCTCCCTGACCAAGGTCCTCCCTGACCAAGGTCCTCCCTGACCAAGGTCCTCCCTGACCAAGGTCCTCCCTGACCAAGGTCCTGCCAGACCCAGACCAAGGTCCTCCCTGACCAAGGTCCTCCCAGACCAAGGTCCTCCCTGACCAAGGTCCTCCCTGACCAAGGTCCTCCCTGACCAAGGTCCTCCCTGACCAAGTTCCTCCCTGACCAAGGCGCTCCCTGACCAAGGCGCTCCCAGACCAAGGTCCTCCCTGACCAAGGCGCTCCCAGACCAAGGTCCTCCCTGACCAAGGCGCTCCCAGACCAAGGTGCTCCCTGACCAAGGCGCTCCCAGACCAAGGTCCTCCCTGACCAAGGCGCTCCCTGACCAAGGCGCTCCCTGACCAAGGTCCTCCCTGACCAAGGTGCTCCCTGACCAAGGTGCCCCCAGACCAAGGCGCCCCCAGACCAAGGCGCCCCCAGACCAAGGCGCCCCCAGACCAAGGTCCTCCCTGACCAAGGCGCCCCCAGACCAAGGCGCCCCCAGACCAAGGCGCCCCCAGACCAAGGCGCCCCCAGACCAAGGCGCCCCCAGACCAAGGCGCTCCCAGACCAGTTGTTTAGTTTGGTCAGTTGGCCAGCTCTAAGGAAGAGTCTCCATATTTTGTGTTCCATTTCCCAATGATGCAGACCACTGTATTTTGGGAAAAATGTCAAACACTCTAGAAATAGTTTTATAGTTTCCCTTCCCCAGATATATACCTCATCACATCTCAGAGATCTACAGACAGTTCTTCATCGTCTAGTTTCTGTTCTGACATGATCTGTATTCTGTCATGTTTCATGTTCTTGTGTGGAACCCCAGGAAGAGTATCTGCTACTTTCTTAATGGGGATCCAATAGTGATTATCCAACCAAATAAAATACAAGAAAAAAACCCACAGTGGAACCTTAAATAGAACCTTACATAGACATGTGGTTTCTTTCTAAATCGTGTCTAAACAATGGAATTGTCCACAGGTGGACTCTAATCAAGTTGTAGTGACATCTCAAGGATGATCAATGGAAACAGGATGCAACTGAGCTCAATTTGGAGTCTCATAGCAAAGGGGGTATGAATATTTATGTAAATTATATTTCTGTATTTCATTTTCAATCAATTTGCCTTTTTTATTTTTTATAAACATGTTTTCACTTTGTCGTTACAGGGTACTGTGATGTCGTTACAGGGTACTGTGATGTCATTACAGGGTACTGTGATGTCATTACAGGGTACTGTGATGTCATTACAGGGTACTGTGATGTCATTACAGGGTACTGTGATGTCATTACAGGGTACTGTGATGTCATTACAGGGTACTGTGATGTCATTACAGGGTACTGTGATGTCATTACAGGGTATTGTGATGTCATTACAGGGTACTGTGATGTCATTACAGGGTACTGTGATGTCATTACAGGGTACTGTGATGTCATTACAGGGTATTGTGATGTCATTACAGGGTACTGTGATGTCATTACAGGGTATTGTGATGTCATTACAGGGTACTGTGATGTCATTACAGGGTACTGTGATGTCATTACAGGGTACTGTGATGTCATTACAGGGTACTGTGATGTCATTACAGGGTACTGTGATGTCATTACAGGGTATTGTGATGTCATTACAGGGTACTGTGATGTCATTACAGGGTACTGTGATGTCATTACAGGGTACTGTGATGTCATTACAGGGTACTGTGATGTCATTACAGGGTATTGTGATGTCATTACAGGGTATTGTGATGTCATTACAGGGTATTGTGATGTCATTACAGGGTATTGTGATGTCATTACAGGGTACTGTGATGTCATTACAGGGTACTGTGATGTCATTACAGGGTATTGTGATGTCATTACAGGGTATTGTGATGTCATTACAGGGTACTGTGATGTCATTACAGGGTACTGTGATGTCATTACAGGGTACTGTGATGTCATTACAGGGTACTGTGATGTCATTACAGGGTACTGTGATGTCATTACAGGGTACTGTGATGTCATTACAGGGTATTGTGATGTCATTACAGGGTACTGTGTGATGTCATTACAGGGTACTGTGATGTCATTACAGGGTACTGTGATGTCATTACAGGGTACTGTGATGTCATTACAGGGTATTGTGATGTCATTACAGGGTATTGTGATGTCATTACAGGGTATTGTGATGTCATTACAGGGTATTGTTATGTCATTACAGGGTACTGTGATGTCATTACAGGGTACTGTGATGTCATTACAGGGTATTGTGATGTCATTACAGGGTATTGTGATGTCATTACAGGGTACTGTGATGTCATTACAGGGTATTGTGATGTCATTACAGGGTATTGTGATGTCATTACAGGGTACTGTGATGTCATTACAGGGTACTGTGATGTCATTACAGGGTACTGTGATGTCATTACAGGGTACTGTGATGTCATTACAGGGTACTGTGATGTCATTACAGGGTACTGTGATGTCATTACAGGGTACTGTGATGTCATTACAGGGTACTGTGATGTCATTACAGGGTACTGTGATGTCATTACAGGGTACTGTGATGTCATTACAGGGTACTGTGATGTCATTACAGGGTACTGTGATGTCATTACAGGGTACTGTGATGTCATTACAGGGTATTGTGATGTCATTACAGGGTATTGTGATGTCATTACAGGGTACTGTGATGTCATTACAGGGTATTGTGATGTCATTACAGGGTATTGTGATGTCATTACAGGGTACTGTGATGTCATTACAGGGTACTGTGATGTCATTACAGGGTATTGTGATGTCATTACAGGGTATTGTGATGTCATTACAGGGTATTGTGATGTCATTACAGGGTACTGTGATGTCATTACAGGGTACTGTGATGTCATTACAGGGTATTGTGTGTAGAGGGGTGGGGGAGTATTTAATCCACGTTGAATTCAGGCTGTAACGCAACAACATGTGGAATAAGTCCAGGGGTATGAATACTTTCTGAAGGCTCTGTAGGGGCCAGTGGATAAGGTTCAGCCACCAGGTCTGTCTGGCAACAACATGTGGAATAAGTCCAGGGGTATGAATACTTTCTGAAGGCTCTGTAGGGGCCAGTGGATAAGGTTCAGCCACCAGGTCTGTCTGGCAACAACATGTGGAATAAGTCCAGGGGTATGAATACTTTCTGAAGGCTCTGTAGGGGCCAGTGGATAAGGTTCAGCCACCAGGTCTGTCTGGCAACAACATGTGGAATAAGTCCAGGGGTCTGAATACTTTCTGAAGGCTCTGTAGGGGCCAGTGGATAAGGTTCAGCCACCAGGTCTGTCTGGCAACAACATGTGGAATAAGTCCAGGGGTTTGAATACTTTCTGAAGGCTCTGTAGGGGCCAGTGGATAAGGTTCAGCCACCAGGTCTGTCTGGCAACAACATGTGGAATAAGTCCAGGGGTATGAATACTTTCTGAAGGCTCTGTAGGGGCCAGTGGATAAGGTTCAGCCACCAGGTCTGTCTGGCAACAACATGTGGAATAAGTCCAGGGGTATGAATACTTTCTGAAGGCTCTGTAGGGGCCAGTGGATAAGGTTCAGCCACCAGGTCTGTCTGGCAACAACATGTGGAATAAGTCCAGGGGTATGAATACTTTCTGAAGGCTCTGTAGGGGCCAGTGGATAAGGTTCAGCCACCAGGTCTGTCTGGCAACAACATGTGGAATAAGTCCAGGGGTATGAATACTTTCTGAAGGCTCTGTAGGGGCCAGTGGATAAGGTTCAGCCACCAGGTCTGTCTGGCAACAACATGTGGAATAAGTCCAGGGGGTATGAATACTTTCTGAAGGCTCTGTAGGGGCCAGTGGATAAGGTTCAGCCACCAGGTCTGTCTGGCAACAACATGTGGAATAAGTCCAGGGGTATGAATACTTTCTGAAGGCTCTGTAGGGGCCAGTGGATAAGGTTCAGCCACCAGGTCTGTCTGGCAACAACATGTGGAATAAGTCCAGGGGTATGAATACTTTCTGAAGGCTCTGTAGGGGCCAGTGGATAAGGTTCAGCCACCAGGTCTGTCTGGCAACAACATGTGGAATAAGTCCAGGGTATGAATACTTTCTGAAGGCTCTGTAGGGGCCAGTGGATAAGGTTCAGCCACCAGGTCTGTCTGGCAACAACATGTGGAATAAGTCCAGGGGTATGAATACTTTCTGAAGGCTCTGTAGGGGCCAGTGGATAAGGTTCAGCCACCAGGTCTGTCTGGCAACAACATGTGGAATAAGTCCAGGGGTATGAATACTTTCTGAAGGCTCTGTAGGGGCCAGTGGATAAGGTTCAGCCACCAGGTCTGTCTGGCAACAACATGTGGAATAAGTCCAGGGGTATGAATACTTTCTGAAGGCTCTGTAGGGGCCAGTGGATAAGGTTCAGCCACCAGGTCTGTCTGGCAACAACATGTGGAATAAGTCCAGGGGTATGAATACTTTCTGAAGGCTCTGTAGGGGCCAGTGGATAAGGTTCAGCCACCAGGTCTGTCTGGCAACAACATGTGGAATAAGTCCAGGGGTATGAATACTTTCTGAAGGCTCTGTAGGGGCCAGTGGATAAGGTTCAGCCACCAGGTCTGTCTGGCAACAACATGTGGAATAAGTCCAGGGGTATGAATACTTTCTGAAGGCTCTGTAGGGGCCAGTGGATAAGGTTCAGCCACCAGGTCTGTCTGGCAACAACATGTGGAATAAGTCCAGGGGTCTGAATACTTTCTGAAGGCTCTGTAGGGGCCAGTGGATAAGGTTCAGCCACCAGGTCTGTCTGGCAACAACATGTGGAATAAGTCCAGGGGTATGAATACTTTCTGAAGGCTCTGTAGGGGCCAGTGGATAAGGTTCAGCCACCAGGTCTGTCTGGCAACAACATGTGGAATAAGTCCAGGGGTTTGAATACTTTCTGAAGGCTCTGTAGGGGCCAGTGGATAAGGTTCAGCCACCAGGTCTGTCTGGCAACAACATGTGGAATAAGTCCAGGGGTATGAATACTTTCTGAAGGCTCTGTAGGGGCCAGTGGATAAGGTTCAGCCACCAGGTCTGTCTGGCAACAACATGTGGAATAAGTCCAGGGGTATGAATACTTTCTGAAGGCTCTGTAGGGGCCAGTGGATAAGGTTCAGCCACCAGGTCTGTCTGGCAACAACATGTGGAATAAGTCCAGGGGTATGAATACTTTCTGAAGGCTCTGTAGGGGCCAGTGGATAAGGTTCAGCCACCAGGTCTGTCTGGCAACAACATGTGGAATAAGTCCAGGGGTATGAATACTTTCTGAAGGCTCTGTAGGGGCCAGTGGATAAGGTTCAGCCACCAGGTCTGTCTGGCAACAACATGTGGAATAAGTCCAGGGGTATGAATACTTTCTGAAGGCTTTGTACATACACACATATTTAGGATGTGAGTCAGGCTGATGTGTTCACTAACTTCTCCCCTTCCTTCCTCTCCTCCCTCCCTCAGATGCCCAAAGGCACTGATGACACATGGGCTCAGAAACTTTACAACACCTTCCTGAAGAAAAGTGATCTTTTTGACAAACCTCGTATGTCCAACAAAGCCTTTATCATCCTCCACTTTGCAGACAAGGTACACAAGCATCATTGTAAATTAAAAAACAAACACAAACTGGTCATGTCAGACCTTCTATTTATGTATACGTTGACGTAGGCCATTGCCTGCTGTCTGACTGTAGGATGTGGGTTGTTGAGTGTAGGTGACTGACTGACTGAAATAGCTCTCCTCGTTTGAGCAGTACTAACCAAATCACTCCTGTTCTAGACTGAGGGTCAGGTTGAATATCTCATGTTATCTTCATCTTCTTATCACGAATTGACATGGGTGTATGTTTCTCTCTACCTGCTGTTCCCTCTGTTTAACGACCCTTTTGTCCCTAGGTGGAGTACCAGTGTGAGGGATTCCTGGAGAAGAATAAGGACACTGTCAATGAAGAGCAGATTATTGTGCTCAAACTAAGCAAGGTTTGTTTGTTTATTTATTTGTTGGTTTGTTTATTTGTTTATTTATTTATTTGTTTTTTTGTTTGTTTATTTATTTGTTTGTTTGTTTCTTTCTTTCTTTATTTGTTTATTTGTTGGTTTGTTTATTTGTTTTTTGTTTGTTTATTTATTTGTTTGTTTGTTTATTTGTTTTTTTGTTTTTTCATATCAGGTCAAACACTCAACCTTTCTCCCGTCTTCCAGTCTGTAAATACTTTCTGTATACTAGTCTTATGTAGAGGACCATCGTAGGGCCCTCGGGTTAACTAGTGTGATGTTTGAACTTGGAGAACACACCCAGCACAGAGCTGTAGGAACAAGTCTATGTTTAGATCTTGACAGACCGTTTTATGTCATGGAGAAACGGCCCCCTGGTGGTGAATACAGGTTCCCTCGTTCTTCTTCGTTTTTATTAGTGCATTTTTCATATGGTGACAAAACCACTGGAGAAAGAAAAACGTCACGGTTAGCAGACAAAGAACCAAAAGATTACAGTCGAGATGATACAAGAAATGGTCACAAACAACAACAACAACAACAACAGTTTCCTGTTTCTGTTTGAGACGTGTTTGACTCTTCCCTCCAGTTTAGGCTGCTGTTGGAGCTGTTCAGCGACGAGGAGAAGCCTGCAGGCTCCCTGACCAGTCGCAGTAAGATGACACGGCCTGTTCAGGCTCAGAGAGACCACAAGAAGACCGTTGGAACGCAGGTGAGAGGGACCTAGCAGAACAAGGCTAAAACATAAATCAGTCTTCCGATGGTGTGGTTTTTAAGATGCAGATTTCTTTGGAAGTTATAAAACACGCGTTGCCGTGTTAAAACCTTCTCAATGTAAATCTGATATTTTTTAGACTCATACTTTGCTACATTTAGATGAGCCTCATAGCCTGGTTCCTCTCATACATACATACATCTCATACATACTGGTACTCACTGTAACAGAGATTCAACACTAGATACTGGTACTCACTGTAACAGAGATTCAACACTACATACTGGTACTCACTGTAACAGAGATTCAACACTAGATACTACATACTCCCACCCCACATAGCCTGGTTTCTCTCTAGGTTTCTTCCTAGGTTTTGGCCTTTCTAGGGAGTTTTTCCTAGCCACCGTGCTTCTACACCTGCATTGCTTGCTGTTTGTGGGGTTTTAGGCTGGGGTTTCTGTACAGCACTTTGAGATATCAGCTGATGTACGAAGGGCTATATAAATACATTTGATTTGATTTGACCCTTTGTCTCGCCCCTCTCCTCAGTTTCGTAACTCTCTACATCTGCTGATGGAGACTCTGAACGGAACTACTCCTCACTATGTACGCTGCATCAAGCCCAACGACCTCAAATCCCCATTCATGTGAGTCTGCCACCACACTCCTTTACCTTTAGGTTATGTTCATTCGGCACCAAACGGAGAAGAACAGGATGAAATAGAAAGGGACTATCTGGAGTTGTCCAATGTTCATTTTTGTTTTTGTTTTCAAAAACGTTTTTTTTTTTTTTTTTTTAAAGGGATGTTCCCTAATAAATATGACAAAGTTATTATCGTTTTGTGGCACCCTGGGAAAGAGAGGGTAAAAATCTGTCACCAATATGTTGATTCACGGGGCGGCAGGGTAGCCTAGTGGTTAGAGCGTTGGACTAGTAACCGAGAGGTTGCAAGTTCAAATCCCCGAGCTGACAAATCTGTCGTTCTGCCCCTGAACAAGGCAGTTAACCCACTGTTCCTAGGCCGTCATTGAAAATAAGAATTAGTTCTTAACTGACTTGCCTAGTAAAATAAAGGTCAAATAAAATAAAAAAATTAAAAAAATACAGCACCTCCTACTGGAGAGATGATCTATCTACAGCTATCCCCTTGATCAACCATCCATTAACCAAGCCCAGCACTGCTCTGTTATTTGTCACTGACTACTACCAATGTGAGAATGATTGTGAGATCTTTTAAGAACTAACTACATTCATTGTTGCTATTGGAAGTCATTCCACAGGGTAGGTTTAACAGAGCAAATGAAATGTCACCGTACTTTATCGCTCATATATCACCAATATATATCACCAACCAATTTTATATATATTTTATAAACCATTCACAAAGACATCAACAGCCATTGTTTTAATTCAACCCAGTGGTTCAACTAAACATATACATACATATACATTAGGCCTTAGGCCATATACATTAGGCCTCTAGGGTTTCAAACTTCTGTTGATTTCTAATTCAATCTTCAAATGAATGATTCATGTGTTGGGTTAACGTCTCCCTTTCTAACCAAAAATCATAGTTAAAGGATAGGACAAAATCAAACCAAAGTTGATTTTCAATTCGTTCTATTCTTTTAACTATTCTTTTTACTTTTTTAGTTTTGAGATGGAGATGTGAATCCAACATATGGATAATTAATTTGTAGACAAACTGGAATTAAAACTGGGATTAAAGCCAGTCTGGAATTAAAACTGGAATTAAAACTGGGATTAAAACTGGGATTAAAATTGGGATTAAAACTGGGATTAAAGCCAGTCTGGAATTAAAACTGGGATTAAAGCCAGTCTGGAATTAAAACTGGAATTAAAACTGGGATTAAAACTGGGATTAAAACCAGTCTGGAATTAAAACTGGAATTAAAACTGGGATTAAAATTGGGATTAAAACTGGGATTAAAGCCAGTCTGGAATTAAAACTGGGATTAAAGCCAGTCTGGAATTAAAACTGGAATTAAAACTGGGATTAAAACTGGGATTAAAGCCAGTCTGGAATTAAAACTGGAATTAAAACTGGGATTAAAACTGGGATTAAAGCCAGTCTGGAATTAAAACTGGGATTAAAACTGGGATTAAAGCCAGTCTGGAATTAAAACTGGGATTAAAGCCAGTCTGGAATTAAAACTGGAATTAAAGTCAGATACACAAAAGATACATAGCCTTTAAATGTTGATATTTGGTTGCGTTGTCAACCAAACACAACTCAATATCACTTTTCTAGCCTGTAATTGAACCCCCAATGCTGATGCTCCAGATACTCTACTAGTTTAAAGAAGGCCAGTTTTATTGCTTCTTTAATAAGAACTACAGTTTTCAGCTATGCTAACATAATTGCAAAAGGGTTTTCTAATGATCAATTAGCCTTTTTAAAAGTATAAACTTGGATAAACACAATGTGCCATTGGAACACAGGCCTGATGGTTGCTGATAATGGGCCTCTGTACGCCTATGTAGGTATTCCATTTTTAAAAATCAGCCGTTTCCAGCTACAATAGTCATTTACAACATTAACATTAGCAATTGTATTTCTGATAAATTTGATGTTATTTTAATGGACAAAAAAAATAGCTTTCCTTTCAAAAACAAGGACATTTCTAAGTGACTCCAAACCTTTGAACGGTAGTGTACATACCAGTCAACAGCTTGAACACACCTACTCAGTCCAGGGTTTTCTTGATTTGTACTATTTCCTACATTGTAGAATAGTAGTGAAGACATCAAAACTATCAAATAACACATGGAATCATGGTTTAATAAGTGCTCAGCATATGTGGGAACTCCTTCAAGATGGTTGGAAAAGGATTCCAGGTGACTACCTCATGTAGCTGGTTGAGAGAATGTCAAGAGTGTGCAGAGCTGTCATCGAGGCAAGGGGTGGCTGCTTTGAAGAATCTCAAATCTAAAATATATTTAGATATTTTTTAAACACTTTTATTGGTTACTACATGATTCCATATGTGTTATTCCACCAATCAGTTATTTATGGTAGAGTGGCCAGATGAAGCCACTCCTCAGTAAAATGCACATGACAGCTCGCTTGGAGTTTGCCAAAAGGCACCTAAAGACTTTCAGACCATGAGAAACAAGAGTCTCTGGACTGATGAAACCAAGATTGAACTCTTTGGCCTGAATGCCAAGCATCACGTCTGGAGGAAACCTGGCACCATCCCTAAGGTGAAGCATGGTGTTGGCAACATCACGCTGTGGGGAGGCTTTTCAGCGGCAGGGACTGGGAGACTAGTCAGGGTCGAGGGAAAGATGAATCGAGCAAAGTACAGAGAGATCGTTGATGAAAACCTGCTCCAGAGTGCTCAGGACCTCAGACTGTGTGAAGGTTCACCTTTCAACAGGACAACAACCCTAAGCACACAGCCAAGACAACACAAGTCTCTGAATGTCCTTGAGTGGCCCAGCCAGAGCCCGGACTTGAACCCAATCGAACATCTCTGGAGAGACCTGAAAATATCTATGCAGCGACGCTCCCCATCCAACCTGACTTAAGAGGATCTGCAGAGAAGAATGGGAGAAACTCCCCAAATACGGGTGTGCCAAGCTTGTAGCATCATACCCAATAAGAATTGAGGCTGTAATCGCTGACAAAAGGTGCTTCAACAAAGTACTGAGTAAAGGGTCTGAATACTTATATTAATTATTTAAAAAATTGTTTTAATACATTTGCTTCGTCATTATGGGGTATGGTGTGTAGATTAATTAGGGGGAACTTTAAAAAAAAAATCAATTTGAGAATAAAGCTGTAACGTAACAAAATGTGGAGAAGGGGGTCTGAATACTTTCTGAATGCACTGTATGTATGTTGTCTTTGTAATAGGATGGATCCCATGAGGGCAGTACAGCAGTTACGGGCTTGTGGAGTCCTGGAAACCATCCGCATCTCAGCAGCAGGCTTCCCATCCAGGTACACCAACACCACCACCACCAACAGCACCACCAACACCACCAACACCAATACCACCAACAACAACACTAACACCACCAACACCAACACCACCAACACCAACGACAACACTAACACCACCAACACCAACACCAACGACAACACCACCACCAACACCAACGACAACACCACCACCAACACCACCAACACCACCACCAACACCAACGACAACACCACCACCAACACCACCACCAACACCAACGACAACACCAAAACCACCACCAACAACACCACCACCACCAACAACACCACCAACAACACCACCAACAGCACCACCAACACCACCACCACCACCATCACTACCACCAACGACCATACCAACAACACCAACGACAACACCAACACCACCAACGACAACACCAACACCGACAACACCAGCACCACCACCAACAACACCAGCACCACCACCACCACCAACAACACCACCACCAACAACACCACCACCAACAACACCACCACCAACAACACCACCACCAACAACACCACCACCAACAACAACACCACCACCACCAACAACACCAACGACAACACCAACACCACCACCACCAACAACACGACCAACAACAACACCACCACCAACAACAACACCACCAACACCACCAATGACAACACCATCACCACCACCATCAACACCAGCAACACCACCACCACCACCAACAACACCACCACCATCAACACCATCACCACCACCATCAACACCAGCAACACCACCACCAACAACAACAACACCATCACCACCATCACCACCACCATCACCACCACCATCAACACCAGCATCACCACCACCAACAACACCACCAACAACAACAACACCACCACCACCACCACCACCAACAACACCACCAACAACAACAACAACACCACCACCAACAACAGCACCAACACCACCATCACCACCACCACCATCACCACCACCACCAACAACAACACCACCAACAACAACACCACCACCAACAACACCACCACCAACAACAACACCACCACCAACAACAACAACACCACCACCAACACCACCACCAACACCACCACCAACACCACCACCAACACCACCAACAACACCACCAACACCACCAACACCACCACCACCATCACCACCACCATCACCACCACCATCACCACCACCACCATCACCACCACCATCACCACCACCATCACCACCACCACCAACACCACCACCAACACCACCACCAACACCACCACCAACACCACCAACACCACCAACACCAACACCACCACCAACAACACCAGCAACACCACCAGCAACACCACCAACAACACCACCAACAACACCACCAGCACCACCAACAACACCACCAGCACCACCATCACTACCACCAACGACCATACCAACAACACCAACGACAACACCAACACCACCAACACCACCACCAACACCACCACCAACACCACCACCAACACCACCACCAACAACACCACCAGCACCACCAACAACACCACCAGCACCACCAACAACACCACCAGCACCACCATCACTACCACCAACGACCATACCAACAACACCAACGACAACACCACCACCAACACCACCAACAACACCACCAACAGCAGCAACGTCACCCTGCCCTTTGGCGCTGATTTAGCCAGCTCTAAAAGGAACTCTCACATAACATATACACAAGCATTCAACTTTCTCTATACACACACACACACACACACACACACACACACACACACACACACACACACACACACACACACACACACACACACACACACACACACACACACACACACACACACACACACACGTCACAAAGTGTTACCACAGCATGTTCCCGTAACAACAGAATCAGGAGCATATGTTCCTCACCTCACCTGTACCTGTGGACAGGTGGACCTACCAGGAGTTCTTTAACCGGTACCGGGTTCTGATGAAACTGAAGGACATTCTCTCAGACAGGAAGCAGACCTGCAGGAACGTCCTGGAGAAATGGGTTCAGGTAGGAAGTGTCAGGGGTTAGAGGTCAGGCCTTAGGGATCACGAATTGACCTGACTTGGAGAGATCGGTCACAGTAGGGACAGAGTGTACAAAATACATAAATGGATATATCTTACCATGGCATGTGAACAGCTTTACCATACTGGCCTAAACTCCTCTACCCAGAACCTTACTAGGGTGTCGACCAAGACCTGGTCATATCCATCATACCACAACCCTAGATCCTCCTTCATTTCTGTTTAAAAGGTTAGGCGTATCTTTATGCAATACATCCCTCTCTCCGGATTACAATCAAAAACTCTCACCTTCACTATACTCCACCTCCTTCCATACTGGGTGAGTGGATTCATATAGCCCTCTCTCTCCAAATGAGCTATGACCTGTGTCCACGATCAATATGGGAACTTGCACCGATATATGCCATAATTCCACACACAAACTGTCTACTTCAATTACTTCCATCCAGTTTGTATCGAGACTGGATACAAAGGTAGCATAGATACCAAACAAACAATGGTTAAATCAAATCAAATGTATTTATAAAGCCCTTCTTACATCAGCTGATATCTCAAAGTGCTGTACAGAAACCCAGCCTAAAACCCCTCCAAACAGCAAGCAATGCAGGTGTAGAAGCACGGTGGCTAAGAAAAACTCCCTAGAAAGGCCAGAACCTAGGAAGAAAGATAGAGAGGAACCAGGCTATGAGGGGTGGCCAGTCCTCCTCTGGCTGTGCCGGGTGGAGATTATAACAGAACATGACCAAGATGTTCAAATGTTCATAGATGGCCAACAGGAGATTAGAACAGAACATGACCAAGATGTTCATAGATGACCAACAGGAGATTAGAACAGAACATGACCAAGATGTTCAAATGTTCATAGATGACCAACAGGAGATTAGAACAGAACATGACCAAGATGTTCAAATGTTCATAGATGACCAACAGGAGATTAGAACAGAACATGACCAAGATGTTCAAATGTTCATAGATGACCAACAGGAGATTAGAACAGAACATGACCAAGATGTTCAAATGTTCATAGATGACCAACAGGAGATTAGAACAGAACATGACCAAGATGTTCAAATGTTCATAGATGACCAACAGGAGATTATAACAGAACATGACCAAGATGTTCAAATGTTCATAGATGACCAACAGGAGATTAGAACAGAACATGACCAAGATGTTCAAATGTTCATAGATGATCAACAGGAGATTATAACAGAACATGACCAAGATGTTCAAATGTTCATAGATGACCAACAAGGTCAAATAATAAGTGTACTAAAATGCTCAACAACCCTCTTATCTCCAAGGACCAGGACAAATACCAGTTTGGAAAGAGCAAGATCTTCTTCAGGGCGGGTCAGGTGGCCTATCTAGAGAAGCTACGTTCTGATAAACTGAAGAAGGCGTGCGTTCGTATCCAGAAGACGATCAGATGTTGGCTGACCAGGAAGAGGTATCTCCGTATGAGACGAGCTGCCATCACCATACAGAAAAACACACGAGGTTACCAGGCGCGCTGGTGAGTGGAGAGACTACAACCTCACAGGGTTTCATTATATACCTATACTATTCATTTATATACCTTCCAGACAGGGAATGTCATCGATGCACGTACAGGATCGACTCATTATTTTTCTGTCATTTGTCCCCACATTGCTTTTCTCACTGTGTGTAGATTTCCACTAGTTCCCACAACCACATAGTCAAAATGGACTATATTGGAAAAATTAATTTAGGCAGTTTAGGCATAAGGTTAGCAGTGTGGTTAGGGTTACGTTTAAAATCACATTTTAAGAAGATCGATTGTAGAAGTAGGCATGGGGTATGACTGTGGTACCTAGTGACGACCCGATTGTAGAAGTAGGCATGGAGTATGACTGTGGTACCTAGTGACGACCCGATTGTAGAAGTAGGCATGGAGTGTGGCTGTGGTACCTAGTGACGACCCTGTATGTGTGTCATGAACATTCTAATCTGTAGACCTGAAAAGTCCTGGAATTAGTTGTGTCTAAAGAGTGGGAACCCTGATCATTAATAGAGTCAGACATCTGGCCTTTAGGTGTATTATCTCTGACTCTCTCACTCCCCCTCAACTCTCTCTCCTCTCTTCTCTCTCTCAACCTCACTCGCCTCTTGCTCCTCTCTCTCGCTCCCTTTTTCACCCTCTATTTTCTTTCTGTCCTCTTTTCTCCCTCCTCTCTCTCTCTCCCCTCTCTTCTCTCTCCCTCCTCTCGCTCTCTCTCTCACCTTCTCTCTTTCTCTCTCTCTCACCTCTCTCTCTCTCGCTCTCTCTCTCACCTTCTCTGTTTCTCTCTCTCTCACCTCTCTCTCTCTCTCTTTCTCTCACCTCTCTCTCTCACCTCTCTCTCCCTCTCTCTCTCTCTGTCTCTCTCTTCTCTCTTCTCTCTCCCTCTCTCTCTCTCCTCTTCTCTCTCTCTCTCTCTCTCTCTCTCTCTCTCTCTCTCTCTCTCTCTCTCTCTCTCTCTCTCTCTCTCTCTCTCTCTCTCTCTCCTCTTCTCTCTCCTCTCTCAGTCTGGTAGCGTTCCTGAGGAGGACCAGAGCAGCGGTTATCATCCAGAAGAACCAGCGTATGTTAGTGGCCAGGAGACGCTACCAGCAGCAGAGGTCTGCATCCATCACCATGCAGCGTCTGCTACGGGCCTACCAGGCCAGACAGACCTACCGCAAGGTATCCAACACACAACCGACCTGCTCCAAACTTCAAAACACAGTTCTCTACACACAGTCGATCATTCAGGGGTCGTGTTCATTCAGTGGTCGGGTTCATTCAGTGGTCGGGTTCATTCAGGGGTCGGTTCATTCAGGGGTCGGGTTTATTCAGGGGTCGGGTTCATTCAGGGGTCGTGTTCATTCAGGGGTCGGGTTCATTCAGGGGTCGGGTTTATTCAGGGGTCGGGTTCATTCAGGGGTCGGGTTCATTCAGGGGTCGGGTTCATTCAGGGGTCGGGTTCATTCAGGGGTCGTGTTTATTCAGGGGTCGTGTTTATTCAGGGGTCGTGTTCATTCAGTGGTCGGGTTTATTCAGGGGTCGGGTTCATTCAGGGGTCGTGTTCATTCAGGGGTCGTGTTCATTCAGGGGTCGTGTTCATTCAGGGATCGTGTTCATTCAGGGCAACATATCAAAACGAAAAGCAGGGGAAAACGTTTTTAATTGGTTCAGACAGTACCTCCCTGTTTCAGACAGTTTTCTTGTGTTTAGAACCCACTGAAACACGACTCCGGTCTACAACAGTGATTTTGTATTTATGTAGCCCTTTTCCAGGTGCTTTACATAGTAAGAAGGAAACTCCCCTCAACCATTCTCTGCTTCCCCCAGCTGCTGTACGAACACAAGGTTCTCACCATCCAGAGATGGGTGAGAGGCTGGCTGGCCAGGCGGAGGTGCAGACGCTCCCTGAGGGCTGTGGTTTATCTCCAGAGCTGTGTCAGACGCATGGCTGCCAGGAGGGAACTGAGGAAGCTAAGGGTGGAGGCTCGCTCTGTAGAACACTTCAAGAAGCTCAACGTCGGCATGGAGAACAAGATCATGCAATTGCAGAGGAAAGTGGACGAACAGGTGAGAAACGGCACTTTCTGTATGGACGTAGTCACTTCCTGTATGGACGTAGTCACTTCCTGTATGGACGTAGTCACTTCCTGTGTGGACGTAGTCACTTCCTGTGTGGACGTAGTCACTTCCTGTATGGACGTAGGCACTTTCTGTATGGACGTAGGCACTTTCTGTATGGACGTAGGCACTTTCTGTATGGACGTAGGCACTTTCTGTATGGACGTAGGCACTTTCTTAGGCACTTTCTGTATGGACGTAGGCACTTTCTGTATGGACGTAGGCACTTTCTGTATGGACGTAGGCACTTTCTGTATGGACGTAGGCACTTTCTGTATGGACGTAGGCACTTTCTGTATGGACGTAGTCACTTCCTGTATGGACGTAGGCACTTTCTGTATGGACGTAGGCACTTTCTGTATGGACGTAGTCACTTCCTGTATGGACGTAGTCACTTCCTGTATGGGCATAGTCACTTCCTGTATGGACGTAGTCACTTCCTGCATTGAAATCCACCAATGTGGAAAGCTACAAATAGTAGTACTACTACAACTAAATGAACTAGTGAGACCAGGCAGTCTGGTTTCATGTTTATTTTGAGGAATGAATATTTTGGAAATCTTACTCTTTCGAGACACGCACCACTGTCTCCTTAGAAATATCTGTTTACTTCAGTATTGACCCCAGTTGAAAACAGGACATTATTTCATGAGGTAATGCCGGTTGTTTGTCACATGTAAACCCTCAGTGTGTGTCCCCCTCTCCCTTCTGCAGCACAAGGAGAACAGAGAGCTCAGTGAGAGGTTGCGTACTGTGGAGCGGTCCCGGGCAGCGGAGGGCGAGAGACTGGGTCGAGAGGTGGAGCGACTGCGGGTGGCAGAGGAGGAGAGCAGAGTTAAAGCAGACGGGGTACCCTCCCTCCTGGAACAGCTGTCATTCCTCCGTCAGGAATTGGAGACTACCAGGGAGGAGAAAGAGGCTATACGGGAGGAGGCTAGGACATACAGGGTGGACACTGAGAAGGTAACGCAACTGCTGCATTCACCTACTAACTTAGACGGAGAAGGTAAAAGCTAATATGGTCGTTTCTCCAAAGCGACTTATAAAACGGTCAATGTCACTGACACATTATATTAAGAATGGAACTTCCCTCTTCCGGCCACTAGGTGGTGTCAGAGTTGAATGAATGGAACTTCCAAGCCTGATGTCGCCAGCACCGTGCTGTACTGAGCCATGGAAACAAGTGTCCACTAATGTGTTTCCCTCTTCCGGCCACTAGGTGGTGTCAGAGTTGAATGAATGGAACTTCCAAGCCTGATGTCGCCAGCACCGTGCTGTACTGAGCCATGGAAACAAGTGTCCACTAATGTGTTTCCCTCTTCCGGCCACTAGGTGGTGTCAGAGTTGAATGAATGGAACTTCCAAGCCTGATGTCGCCAGCACCGTGCTGTACTGAGCCATGGAAACAAGTGTCCACTAATGTGTTTCCCTCTTCCGGCCACTAGGTGGTGTCAGAGTTGAATGAATGGAACTTCCAAGCCTGATGTCGCCAGCACCGTGCTGTACTGAGCCATGGAAACAAGTGTCCACTAATGTGTTTCCCTCTTCCGGCCACTAGGTGGTGTCAGAGTTGAATGAGAACAACCGCTTGTTGATAACGGAGAAAGGCGATATGAATCAGCTGATCCAGGAACAGAGACAACAGATCGCAGGTATGGGTCATGTTCATGATGGCACACAGTAAAAAAAATATTATTATATAAAAAAAAAAACGTTTTGCAATGGAAAACATAAATAAATAAATAAACAAACTTTTATTTTTTTATTTTAATTGGACAAGTCTATTTTACTTCTGAATTTTTTCCGTCTGTTGTCTTCCATTTGTTGCCTAATGAACACTTCCCTGTTCCCTTTGTCCAGAGAGCAAGGCCCAGGCTAAAGTCGGTACGCAGCTGGAGAGTGATATCCGCGAGGAGCGCGACCACTACCAGAGTCTGCTGAGTGAATACACACATCTAAAAGAGAGACACGCTGACCTGAAAGAGGAGATGACTGTCAGTGTGGTGAGTTATGACCTGAAAGAGGAGATGACTGTCAGTGTGGTGAGTTATAACCTGAAAGAGGAGATGACTATCAGTGTGGTGAGTTATAACCTGAAAGAGGAGATGACTGTCAGTGTGGTGAGTTATAACCTGAAAGAGGAGATGACTGTCAGTGTGGTGAGTTATAACCTGAAAGAGGAGATGACTGTCAGTGTGGTGAGTTATAACCTGAAAGAGGAGATGACTATCAGTGTGGTGAGTTATAACCTGAAGATGACTATCAGTGTGGTGAGTTATAACCTGAAAGAGGAGATATCAGTGTGGTGAGTTATAACCTGAAAGAGGAGATGACTATCAGTGTGGTGAGTTATAACCTGAAAGAGGAGATGACTATCAGTGTGGTGAGTTATGACCTGAAAGAGGAGATGACTGTCAGTGTGGTGAGTTATGACCTGAAAGAGGAGATGACTGTCAGTGTGGTGAGTTATGACCTGAAAGAGGAGATGACTGTCAGTGTGGTGAGTTATAACCTGAAAGAGGAGAGGACTATCAGTGTGGTGAGTTATAACCTGAAAGAGGAGATGACTATCAGTGTGGTGAGTTATAACCTGAAAGAGGAGATGACTATCAGTGTGGTGAGTTATAACCTGAAAGAGGAGATGACTATCAGTGTGGTGAGTTATGACCTGAAAGAGGAGATGACTATCAGTGTGGTGAGTTATAACCTGAAAGAGGAGAGGACTATCAGTGTGGTGAGTTATAACCTGAAAGAAGAGATGACTGTTATCCATCTCATACTGACAGTCAAAGCTATTTATCTTACGCTTCCCAACGTACAGTGGGGCAAAAAAAGTATTTAGTCAGCCACCAATTGTGCAAGTTCTCCCACTTAAAAAGATGAGAGAGGCCTGTAATTTTCATCATAGGTACACTTCAACTATGACAGACAAAATGTGAGAGAAAATCCAGAAAGTCACATAGTAGGATTTTTTATGTTTAATGTGATTTTCTGGATTTTTTTTCTTCTCATTTTGTCTGTCATAGTTGAAGTGTACCTATGATGAAAATTACAGGCCTCTCTCATCTTTTTAAGTGGGAGAACTTGCACAATTGGTGGCTGACTAAATACTTGTTTTGCCCCACTGTATGTTTATATATGTTGGGGGGATTAGGGGGGATTAGGGGGATTAGGGGGATTAGCCATCTCTTGGGATTTTGAATAATAATAATATACTGATCTTGGTTTGGTTTGACAGTGAAGTAACACCTATCTGCCGCTTGCTAGCCTGGATTTCAGCGGCTTAAACCACTGCATACATTAGGCCTATATGAAAATAACGTATTGGTTTGGGTCAGTTTCGGGCTACCTATCTAACCTCCATGCCATGCTGTCTAAACCAGATCACCAATAAACCAGGCCGCCGGAGAACAGACTCCAACTACAGCAGCAATGAGTCTGTGGGAACTCCCAGCTCCGCAGAGGGAAGAGACAGTTTGGTGAAAACTCCCAGCTCCGCAGAGGGAAGACACAGTTTGGTGAAAACTCCCAGCTCAACACACAGCTCCTCAGGGTTCACCGAGTCCGAGACCAGATCTCTACGAGGAGACGTAAGGAACTTAAATATAAACATATGGAAAAAGCAACAACAAAAAAACCTCACCATCGTTGAGGCTCACCACCACCCATAGCTTCCACAACGTCCGAGTGATGATCAAGGCTCGGGAGCACCAGGCTTCCACCCTCATAGTCCCATGCAACAGGATGCTTTTCCTCTCCTATTAGAATTAGCTCAGTCTTATTTTTTTTTTTTAAGATGAACTAAAAACAAACGTTTTCTGGTGTTGTTGTTCAGGACGCGCCTCACCAGGACGCGGTTTCCATGTCAGTCCTGTTGAAGCTGCAGAGGAGAGTCACTGAGCTGGAGCAGGACAAACAGACACTGCAGAGACACCTAGATAAGCGGGACGAGGCACAACAAGACCAGGTCAAAAACGCAGAGAAGCAAAGAACTGCAGGGAGAGCTGAGCTGGACCTGGAGGCTCTGAAAGTGATGACATTTCATACATTATTACTGCACAGTTACATTTGACCATTTCTTAGTTAATATCTGGTAATGTCTGTATATGTAGAGCCGTTCTGAACTCTGACTCCTCTCTCCTCAGCGCCAGGAGCTGGAGTCGGAGAACAAGAGGCTGAAGACAAACCTGGCGGAGCTGCGTCAGTCTCTAGCTACAGTCGCCAACACCAACCCCGGGGCTAAGACCAACCCCGGGGCTAAGACCTCCACCAGCAGCCCCGGGGCTAAGACCTCCACCAGCAGCCCCGGGCCGGGCTCCGCTCCCTACAACGTGCTCCTGGAGCAGCTCAACTCCTCCAACGAGGAGCTGGAGGTCAGGAAGGAGGAGGTGCTGCTCCTCCGCTCACACATGGTCCGCCAGGAGGTGCTCAAACACAACAAGGTAGGAGGAAGTAGTCCCAAACGGTACCCTATTTCCCTATGTAGTGCACTGGTCCCTGGTCTAAAGTAGTGCACTATATAGGGAATAGGGTTCTATAGGGCTCTGGTCTAAAGTAGTGCACTATATAGGGAATAGGGTTCTATAGGGCTCTGGTCTAAAGTAGTGCACTATATATAGGGTTCTATAGGGCCCTGGTCTAAAGTAGTGCACTATATATAGGGAATAGGGTTCAATAGGGCTCTGGTCTAAAGTAGTGCACTATATAGGGAATAGGGTTCTATAGGGCTCTGGTCTAAAGTAGTGCACTATATAGGGAATAGGGTTCTATAGGGCTCTGGTCTAAAGTAGTGCACTATATAGGGAATAGGGTTCTATAGGGCTCTGGTCTAAAGTAGTGCACTATATATAGGGAATAGGGTTCTATAGGGCTCTGGTCTAAAGTAGTGCACTATATAGGGAATAGGGTTCTACAGGGCGACTGCCGAGCAGAATCCCTCATCTTGACGTGATGGGTAGTTATTCGGGAGGTGAATTGTAGATCAGTGATTCTGCGCTGTCCGACTGAAAAATGAACTAAACATTCTGATTTACAAATACGTAGTGCTCGTGTACTATTTTGAATGTGTTGTTCTCTACATTACTTGACTCCCCTTTTCTCTTGGTAGGAAGCGTATGGAGAGATGCATAAGATGATTCATCTTGGTGAAACCAAAGAGGCTGATGGGTAAACACTTCCAACTCACCCCACCCCATTCTGGATCCTTTTACATTGATTGACTGCTGACATCTTGGTTTAGCTTGTTTTTAAGTTAGTTGACTTGATATTGGTTTACTTGTTTCCCCTGTTTGCGTCAGATCCACTCCTGATTACCACAAGTTGAACGAGGATGGAGAGCTGTGGCTGGCTTATGACGGGTTGAAGGAGACCAACAGGTGAGCGGAGGGATAGCAAGAGGAATGTGTTCAAGGTTTTCAAGGCAATACAAAGGAACTAGATGAGGAAAAAATTCTGATGATGAATATGTCTCTCTCTCTGTCTCTCTCTCTCTCTCTCTCTCTCTCTCTCTCTCTCTCTCTCTCTCTCTCTCTGTCTCTCTCTCTGTCTCTGTCTCTGTCTCTGTCTCTCTCTCTCTCTCTCTCTCTCTCTCTCTCTCTCTCTCTCTCTCTCTCTCTCTCTCTGTCTCTGTCTCTGTCTCTGTCTCTCTCTCTCTCTCTCTCTCTGTCTCTCTCTCTCTCTCTCTCTCTCTGTCTGTCTCTGTCTGTCTGTCTGTCTGTCTGTCTGTCTGTCTGTCTCTCTCTCTCTCTCTCTCTCTCTGTCTCTCTCTCTCTCTCTCTCTCTCTCTCTCTCTGTGTCTCTTGTCTCTCTCTCTCTCTCTCTCTCTCTCTCTCTCTCTCTCTCTCTCTCTCTCTCTCTCTCTCTCTGTCTCTGTCTCTGTCTCTCTCTGTCTCTCTCTCTCTCTCTCTGTGTCTCTTGTCTCTCTCTCTTGTCTCTCTCTGTCTCTGTCTCTGTCTCTGTCTCTCTTGTCTCTGTCTCTGTCTCTCTCTCTCTCTCTGTCTCTGTCTCTCTCTCTCTCTCTCTCTCTCTCTCTCTGTCTCTCTCTCTCTCTCTGTCTCTCTCTCTCTCTCTCTCTCTGTCTCTCTCTCTCTCTGTCTCTCTCTCTCTCTCTCTCTCTCTCTCTCTCTCTCTCTCTCTGTCTCTGTGTCTCTCTCTCTCTCTCTCTCTCTCTCTCTCTCTCTCTCTCTCTCTCTCTGTCTCTTGTCTCTGTCTCTCTCTCTCTCTGTGTCTCTCTCTCTCTCTCGTCTCTCTCTCTCTGTCTCTCTCTCTCTCTCTCTCTCTCTCTCTCTCTCTCTCTCTCTCTCTCTCTCTGTCTCTTGTCTCTGTCTCTCTCTCTCTGTCTCTCTCTCTCTCTCTCTCTCTCTCTCTGTCTCTCTCTCTGTGTCTCTCTCTCTCTCTCTGTCTCTCTCTCTCTCTCTCTCTGTGTCTCTCTCTCTCTCTCTCTCTCTCTCTCTCTCTCTCTCTCTGTGTCTCTCTCTCTCTCTCTCTCTCTCTCTCTGTCTCTCTCTCTCTCTCTCTCTCTCTGTGTCTCTCTCTCTCTCTCTCTCTCTCTTATGTTTCTCTCTCCCTATTATGCTTCTCCCCCTCCTCCCTCCTCCCAGCCTGTTGGTGTCTCAGCTGCAGGTTCAGGACAGGAGGCATGAGGAGGAGGTGGAGGAGCTGAGAGAGGAGGTGCTCAGAGTGAGAGAGGAGAACAGGCAGCAGCAACAGTTCCTCTCCCAGAGCCTCCTCCTCCCCCAGGAGGCTCGCATCGAGGCCAGCCTGCACCACGAGATCACACGCCTTACCAGCGACAACCTGGTAAGGTACCAGCCAGGGCTGCGTTCAGCAGGGTACGACGTTGTGGAACGTTTAGGTTCCGTAGGACTCTCTGACGTGTATTAATGAGGGTCTATTCAGTACTCTACTTCTAACTTACAGGACCTGATTGAGCAGCAAGAGAAACAGGACAAGATGATCCGCAAACTTAAAAAACAGCTCAAAGTCTACGTGAAGAGGGTAGAGGAATACGAAGGTATACACACAATTTATAATGCATTAATATAAACTATAAATAATAGAGGTCCTAAAATCTAATTTTATGTGTCTATTTGTTGATTATCACGTATAATAGATACTGATTTTATTTCTACAATATAAAAGTCATTATGGTTTTTAAAACCGTATCGGACATAACCAGTTCTCTCTCTCTCCATCTCTCGCTCTATCTATCTCTCTCTCTATCTCTCTGCCTATCTATCTATCTATCTATCTATCTATCTATCTATCTATCTATCCTATCTACCTATCTACCTATCTACCTATCTACCTATCTGGTCGTTGGTCTCATTAGCTGGCGGTCAGATGGAGAGGGTGGCTCCAGGTCCAGAGCCTCGCTCTCCTGTTGGTATCACCCGGAAGGAGAGGGACTTCCAAGGCATGCTGGAGTACCGGAGGGGGGATGAGAGCAAACTACTGAAGAGTCTGGTTGTGGGTAGGTTCTGCATGTTATTCTGCAGCAAATACTTATTTTACATATTTCCCTATTGAGCTGTGTTTCTGATAGTGGAAAAAGTAAATGTTTGTAACAAGTAAAAGGCATAAATTGATTGATAGATCTATCTTTGTCAGAGCTGAAGCCTTGAGGTGTGGTTGCTAACTCTGCTGTGCTAACTCTGCTGGGCTAACTGTGCCGTGCTGTGCTAACTGTACTGTGCTGTGCTAACTGTGCTGTGTGCTGTGCTAAGCTGTGCTGTGCTAACTACTGTGCTGTGCTAGTTGTGCTGTGCTAACTACTGTGCTGTGCTAGCTGTGCTGTGCTAACTGTGCTGTGTTAAGGCGGCAGGTAGCCTAGCGGTTAAGAGCATTGAGCCACCTCAATGTGCCCTTGAGCAAGGCACTTAACCATAATTGCTCCTGTAAGTCTCTCTGGATCAGAGCATCTGGTAAATGCCTCAAATGTTATTTAAAAAAAAAATGTTGTTAACTGTGTTGTGATGACTGTGTTGACCCTTAGAGCTAAAACCTCGCGGTGTGGCGGTTAACTTCCTCCCTGGTCTGCCGGCCTACATCCTGTTTATGTGTCTAAGACATGCTGACTACTCTAATGATGACCAGAGAGTCAGCATCCTGCTCAACTCTACCATCAACAGCATCAAGGGAGTCATCAAGGTACAGCGTTAGCATCAAGGGAGTCATCAAGGTACAGCATTAGCATCAAGGGAGTCCCCGAGGTACAGCATTAGCATCAAGGGAGTCATCAAGGTACTGCGTTAGCATCAAGGGAGTCCCCGAGGTACAGCATTAGCATCAAGGGAGTCATCAAGGTACAGCATTAGCATCAAGGGAGTCCCCGAGGTACAGCGTTAGCATCAAGGGAGTCATCAAGGTACAGCGTTAGCATCAAGGGAGTCCCCGAGGTACAGCATTAGCATCAAGGGAGTCATCAGGGTACAGCATTAGCATCAAGGGAGTCCCCGAGGTACAGCGTTAGCATCAAGGGCGTCCCCGAGGTACAGCGTTAGCATCAAGGGAGTCCATGAGGTACAGCGTTAGCATCAAGGGAGTCCCCGAGGTACAGCGTTAGCATCAAGGGAGTCATCAGGGTAAAGCGTTAGCATCAAGGGAGTCAACAAGGTAAAGCGTTAGCATCGAGGGAGTCATCAAGGTACAGCGTTAGCATCAAGGGAGTCAACAAGGTAAAGCGTTAGCATCGAGGGAGTCATCAAGGTACAGCGTTAGCATCAAGGGAGTCAACAAGGTACAGCGTTAGCATCAAGGGAGTCCTCGAGGTAAAGCGTTAGCATCAAGGGAGTCCCCGAGGTACAGCGTTAGCATCAAGGGAGTCATCAGGGTAAAGCGTTAGCATCAAGGGAGTCATCAAGGTAAAGCGTTAGCATCAAGGGAGTCATCAAGGTACAGCGTTAGCATCAAGGGAGTCATCAGGGTAAAGCGTTAGCATCAAGGGAGTCATCAGGGTAAAGCGTTAGCATCAAGGGAGTCAACAAGGTAAAGCGTTAGCATCAAGGGAGTCAACAAGGTAAAGCGTTAGCATCAAGGGAGTCAACAAGGTACAGCGTTAGCATCAAGGGAGTCCTCGAGGTAAAGCGTTAGCATCAAGGGAGTCCCCGAGGTAAAGCGTTAGCATCAAGGGAGTCATCAAGGTACAGCGTTAGCATCAAGGGAGTCATCAGGGTAAAGCGTTAGCATCAAGGGAGTCATCAGGGTAAAGCGTTAGCATCAAGGGAGTCATCAGGGTAAAGCCTTAGCATCAAGGGAGTCCCCGAGGTACAGCGTTAGCATCAAGCGAGTCCCCGAGGTACAGCGTTAGCATCAAGCGAGTCCCCGAGGTAGAGCGTTAGCATCAAGGGAGTCCCCGAGGTAGAGCGTTAGCATCAAGGGAGTCATCAGGGTAAAGCGTTAGCATCAAAATAAAATAAAACATAATATAACTCAAACGGAAAGAATTTGCATTTTTGTGCAGGCCAGGCAGTGCTGAGAGGGATAGTTTGGCCTCACACGCATCAAGCGAGTCCTCGAGGTACAGAATTAGCATCAAGGGAGTCCCAGAGGTAAAGCGTTAGCATCAAGGGAGTCCTCGAGGTACAGCGTTAGCATCAAGGGAGTCATCAGGGTAAAGCGTTAGCATCAAGGGAGTCCCCGAGGTACAGCGTTAGCATCAAGGGAGTCCTCGAGGTACAGCGTTAGCATCAAGGGAGTCATCAGGGTAAAGCGTTAGCATCAAGGGAGTCCCCGAGGTACAGCGTTAGCATCAAGGGAGTCATCAGGGTAAAGCGTTAGCATCAAGGGAGTCCATGAGGTACAGCGTTAGCATCAAGGGAGTCATCAAGGTAAAGCGTTAGCATCAAGGGAGTCATCAGGGTAAAGCGTTAGCATCAAGGGAGTCATCAGGGTAAAGCGTTAGCATCAAGGGAGTCCCCGAGGTACAGCGTTAGCATCAAGGGAGTCCCCGAGGTACTGTGTTAGCATCAAGGGAGTCCTCGAGGTACAGCGTTAGCATCAAGGGAGTCATCAGGGTAAAGCGTTAGCATCAAGGGAGTCCCCCGAGGTAGAGCGTTAGCATCAAGGTAGTCCCCCGAGGTACAGCGTTAGCATCAAGGGAGTCCCCCGAGGTAGAGCGTTAGCATCAAGGTAGTCCCCCGAGGTACAGCGTTAGCATCAAGGGAGTCCCCCGAGGTAGAGCGTTAGCATCAAGGTAGTCCCCCGAGGTACAGCGTTAGCATCAAGGGAGTCCCAGAGGTACAGCGTTAGCATCAAGGGAGTCCCCCGAGGTAGAGCGTTAGCATCAAGGTAGTCCCCCGAGGTACAGCGTTAGCATCAAGGTAGTCCCCCGAGGTACAGCGTTAGCATCAAGGTAGTCCCCCGAGGTACAGCGTTAGCATCAAGGGAGTCATCAGGGTACAGCATTAGCATCAAGGTAGTCCCCCGAGGTACAGCTTTAGCATCAAGGGAGTCCAAGGTAGATTTAGATTTTTGATAGGCCAATGCTATTGAATGCTAATGGCTTTCAGTGTGATGAATTATGTGGGCGGCAGGTAGCCTAGCGGTTAGAGAGTTCGATCAGTAACCGAAAGGTCACTGGTTCGAATACTCGAGCCGTCAAGGTGAAAATCTGTCCATGTGCCCTTGAGCAAAGCACTTATAACCCTAATTTGCTACAGGGGCACTGTACTGCTATGACTGACCCTGTAAAACAACACATTACACTGCACCTATCCAGTCTAGGTGACAAGAAAACTTCTCATTAAATTGTGAGCCTGAACGTGACATCACATACTGAGGATGCCAAGTCAAGTTCAGTTGACCCATTGTAAAGTCCCGCCCCAAGAGTTACTGTTGCAATCTGCTTTTTATAGTTGTTGTTGTTGTCACCCCCCACCAGAGGCGAGGAGATGACTTTGAGACGGTGTCTTTCTGGCTGGCCAACACCTGCCGGTTCCTGCACTGCCTAAAACAGTACAGTGGAGAGGAGGTAGGCTGGAGAGGAATCATCTCATGACAGTTATCGCTCGACTGATTTTTTCCAACTGCTTTAATCCACAGTTACCAAGCACACGCCGGTTGCTTAGCAACACAGTTACCAAGCACACGCCGTTTGCTTAGCAACACAGTTACCGAGCACACGCCGTTTGCTTTGAAACGTGGTTACCGAGCACACGCCGTTTGCTTAGCAACACAGTTACCGAGCACACGCCGTTTGCTTAGCAACACAGTTACCGAGCACACGCCGTTTGCTTAGCAACACAGTTACCAAGCACACACCGTTTGCTTAGCAACACAGTTACCAAGCACACGCCGTTTGCTTAGCAACACAGTTACCAAGCACACGCCGGTTGCTTAGCAACACAGTTACCAAGCACACGCCGTTTGCTTAGCAACACAGTTACCAAGCACACGCCGTTTGCTTAGCAACACAGTTACCAAGCACACGCCGTTTGCTTAGCAACACAGTTACCAAGCACACTCCGTTTGCTTAGCAACACAGTTACCAAGCACACACCGTTTGCTTAGCAACACAGTTACCAAGCACACACCGTTTGCTTAGCAACACAGTTACCAAGCACACACCGTTTGCTTAGCAACACAGTTACCAAGCACACTCCGTTTGCTTAGCAACACAGTTACCAAGCACACACCGTTTGTTTAGCAACACAGTTACCAAGCACACACCGTTTGCTTAGCAACACAGTTACCAAGCACACACCGTTTGCTTAGCAACACAGTTACCAAGCACACACCGTTTGCTTAGCAACACAGTTACCAAGCACACACCGTTTGCTTAGCAACACAGTTACCAAGCACACACCGTTTGCTTAGCAAGTACAGCTTCCTGCTGAGTTGGCTCCAACCCCAGACCCTCTACCTCCTGATGCGTCCTAACTACTCCGTAAATGGAGACACTTCAAGTTGTGGAATGAGTTTCACAGATGCCCATCCTCTATATACACACACACACACACACACACACACACACACACACACACACACACACACACACACACACACACACACACACACACACACACACACACACACACACACACACACACACACACACACACACACACACACACACACACACACAGAGAGAGAGAGTAGTGCTAGGTTCTGAGATTAGGATGGGACACACAAACCCCTTGTGTTGACTGTTTTTTACAACCTTATCTGTAGCTGCGGCTTGACTTCCTGTTTCTAACCCTGTCCTGTAGGCGTTTGTAAAGAACAACACCCCGCGTCAGAATGAGCACTGCTTGTGTAACTTTGACCTGTCAGAGTACCGTCAGGTCCTCAGCGATCTGGTCATTCAGAACTACCAGCAGCTGGTCAGATGCATGGAGGAGGCCCTGCAGCCCATGATAGGTGAGGAGACATTTAGCAGACGCTCTTATGCAGAGCCACTTACATTCAGTCTATTCAAAAAGTAAAGCATATTAAACACATAATATGATCGGAGTATGATGATCATGATAATATGCAAGTAAATGCTAGTGAGGATGAGCAATGCTAGTGAGGGTGAGCAATGCTAATGAGAATGAGCAATGCTAGTGAGAATGAGCAATGCTAATGAGGATGAGCAATGCTAGTGAGTGAGCAATGCTAGTGGGAATGAGCAATGCTAGTGAGGATGAGCAATGCTAGTGAGTGAGCAATGCTAGTGAGGGTGAGCAATGCTAGTGAGAATGAGCAATGCTAATGAGGATGAGCAATGCTAGTGAGAATGAGCAATGCTAGTGAGAGTGAGTAATGCTAGTGAGAATGAGCAATGCTAATGAGAATGAGCAATGCTAGTGAGTGAGCAATGCTAATGAGAATGAGCAATGCTAGTGAGAATGAGCAATGCTAGTGAGAGTGAGTAATGCTAGTGAGAATGAGCAATGCTAATGAGAATGAGCAATGCTAGTGAGTGAGCAATGCTAGTGAGAATGAGCAATGCTAATGAGAATGAGCAATGCTAGTGAGTGAGCAATGCTAATGAGAATGAGCAATGCTAGTGAGTGAGCAATGCTAATGAGAGTGAGCAATGCTAGTGAGAATGAGCAATGCTAGTGAGGGTGAGCAATGCTAGTGAGAATGAGCAATGCTAATGAGAATGAGCAATGCTAGTGAGGGTGAGCAATGCTAGTGAGAATGAGCAATGCTAGTGAGGGTGAGCAATGCTAGTGAGGGTGAGCAATGCTAGTGAGAATGAGCAATGCTAGTGAGGGTGAGCAATGCTAGTGAGGGTGAGCAATGCTAGTGAGAATGAGCAATGCTAGTGAGGGTGAGCAATGCTAGTGAGAATGAGCAATGCTAGTGAGAATGAGCAATGCTAGTGAGGGTGAGCAATGCTAGTGAGGGTGAGCAATGCTAGTGAGAATGAGCAATGCTAGTGAGAATGAGCAATGCTAATGAGAATGAGCAATGCTAGTGAGTGAGCAATGCTAATGAGAATGAGCAATGCTAGTAAGTGAGCAATGCTAATGAGAGTGAGCAATGCTAGTGAGTGAGCAATGCTAATGAGAATGAGCAATGCTAGTGAGTGAGCAATGCTAATGAGGATGAGCAATGCTAGTGAGGATGAGCAATGCTAATGAGAGTGAGCAATGCTAATGAGAATGAGCAATGCTAGTGAGGATGAGCAATGCTAATGAGAGTGAGCAATGCTAGTGAGTGAGCAATGCTAGTGAGGATGAGCAATGCTAATGAGAATGAGCAATGCTAGTGAGGTTGAAGGATAAACAAGTACAGTAGTGACACTTCTGAAATAACCATCCAGGGAAGAGTAGCACTACTCACACAGTCCAAATGAGAAACGACAACAAAACAACTTAACCAACAAGTGACATTTTATTGTCCAACAATATCCCAGTTCGGGTATGCTGGAGCATGAGAACTTCCAGGGAGTTCTGGGGTCTAAACCCACGGGCCTAGTTGATAAAGAGGACATCCAGTTGCCCCGGAGAGGCTGTTTACACGGTGGACAGCATCCTACAGCAACTCAGTCTCTTCCACGCTACCCTGATTCAGCATGACGTCGACCCCGAGCTCATCAAACAGGTGTGTGTGTTGAGGAGTAAACTCTTGAGACAAATCTAGATGTGGTGTTCCATAGGCATGGATTCTTGAACCACTGTTCTTTCTAGTTGATATGTTATCTCCCAGGGGGGGAGGCAGCAGTTCTAGTTGATATGTTATCTCCCAGGGGGGGAGGCAGCAGTTCTAGTTGATATGTCATCTCCCAGAGGGGGAGGCAGCAGTTCTAGTTGATATGTTATCCCCCAGGGGGGGAGGCAGCAGTTCTAATTGATATGCTGTATGCTATATTTTATCTCCCAGAGGGGAGGCAGCAGTTCTAGTTGATATGTTATCTCCCAGGGGGAGGCAGCAGTTCTAGTTGATATGTTATCTCCCAGGGGGGGGGCAGCAATTCAGTTGATATGTTATCTCCCAGGGGGAGGCAGCAGTTCTCGTTGATATGTTATCTCCCAGGGGAGGCAGCAGTTCTCGTTGATATGTTATCTCCCAGGGGGAGGCAGCAGTTCTAGTTGATATTTTATCTCCCAGGGGGCAGCAGTTCTAGTTGATATGTTATCTCCCAGGGGAGGCAGCAGTTCTCGATGATATGTTATCTCCCAGGGGGGGAGGCAGCAGTTCTAGTTGATATGTTATCTCCCAGGGGGGGAGGCAGCAGTTCTAGTTGATATGTTATCTCCCAGGGGGGGGAGGCAGCAGTTCTAGTTGATATGTTATCTCCCAGGGGGGAGGCAGCAGTTCTAGTTGATATGTTATCTCCCAGAGGGGGAGGCAGCAGTTCTAGTTGATATGTTATCTCCCAGGGGGGGAGGCAGCAGTTCTAATTGATATGCTGTATGCTATATGTTATCTCCCAGAGGGGGAGGCAGCAGTTCTAGTTGATATGTTATCTCCCAGGGGGAGGCAGCAGTTCTAGTTGATATGTTATCTCCCAGAGGGGAGGCAGCAGTTCTAGTTGATATGTTATCCCCCAGGGGGGAGGCAGCAGTTCTAATTGATATGCTGTATGCTATATGTTATCTCCCAGAGTTGGGAGGCAGCAGTTCTAGTTGATATGTTATCTCCCAGGGGGAGGCAGCAGTTCTAATTGATATGCTGTATGCTATATGTTATCTCCCAGGGGGGGGCAGCAGTTCTAGTTGATATGTTATCTCCCAGGGGGAGGCAGCAGTTCTAGTTGATATGTTATCTCCCAGGGGGGGGCAGCAGTTCTAGTTGATATGTTATCTCCCAGGGGAGGCAGCAGTTCTAGTTGATATGTTATCTCCCAGGGGGGGCAGCAGTTCTAGTTGATATGTTATCTCCCAGGGGGAGGCAGCAGTTCTAGTTGATATGTTATCTCCCAGGGGGAGGCAGCAGTTCTAGTTGATATGTTATCCCCCAGTTCTAGGGGGAGGCAGCAGTTCTAGTTGATATGTTATCTCCCAGGGGGGAGGCAGCAGTTCTAATTGATATGCTGTATGCTATATGTTATCTCCCAGGGGGAGGCAGCAGTTCTAGTTGATATGTTATCTCCCAGGGGGAGGCAGCAGTTCTAATTGATATGCTGTATGCTATATGTTATCTCCCAGGGGGGGCAGCAGTTCTAGTTGATATGTTATCTCCCAGGGGGGGCAGCAGTTCTAGTTGATATGTTATCTCCCAGGGGGAGGCAGCAGTTCTAGTTGATATGTTATCTCCCAGGGGGAGGCAGCAGTTCTAGTTGATATGTTATCTCCCAGGGGGGAGGCAGCAGTTCTAGTTGATATGTTATCTCCCAGGGGGAGGCAGCAGTTCTAGTTGATATGTTATCTCCCAGGGGGGAGGCAGCAGTTCTAGTTGATATGTTATCTCCCAGGGGAGGCAGCAGTTCTAATTGATATGCTGTATGCTATATGTTATCTCCCAGAGGGGGAGGCAGCAGTTCTAGTTGATATGTTACCTCCCAGGGGAGGCAGCAGTTCTAGTTGATATGTTATCTCTGTATATGCTATATGTTATCTCCCAGAGGGGAGGCAGCAGTTCTAGTTGATATGTTATCTCCCAGGGGAGGAGGCAGCAGTTCTCGTTGATATGTTATCTCCCAGGGGGAGGCAGCAGTTCTAGTTGATATGTTATCTCCCAGGGGAGGCAGCAGTTCTAGTTGATATGTTATCTCCCAGGGGGAGGCAGCAGTTCTAGTTGATATGTTATCTCCCAGGGGGAGGCAGCAGTTCTAGTTGATATGTTATCTCCCAGGGGTGGAGGCAGCAGTTCTAGTTGATATGTTATCTCCCAGGGGGGAGGCAGCAGTTCTAGTTGATATGTTATCTCCCAGGGGGGCAGCAGTTCTAGTTGATATGTTATCTCCCAGGGGAGGCAGCAGTTCTAGTTGATATGTTATCTCCCAGGGGGGGCAGCAGTTCTAGTTGATATGTTATCTCCCAGGGGGGAGGCAGCAGTTCTAATTGATATGCTGTATGCTATATGTTATCTCCCAGGGGGGGGAGGCAGCAGTTCTAGTTGATATGTTATCTCCCAGTAGGGGGCAGCAGTTCTAGTTGATATGTTATCTCCCAGGGGCAGGTTGATATGCAGTTCTAGTTGATATGTTATCTCCCAGGGGGAGGCAGCAGTTCTCGTTGATATGTTATCTCCCAGGGGCAGTTCTAGTTTATATGTTATTTCCCAGGGGGCAGCAGTTCTAGTTGATATGTTATCTCCCAGGGGGAGGCAGCAGTTCTAGTTGATATGTTATCTCCCAGGGGAGGCAGCAGTTCTAATTGATATGCTGTATGCTATATTTTATCTCCCAGGGGGAGGCAGCAGTTCTAGTTGATATGTTATCTCCCAGGGGGGGGCAGCAATTCTAGTTGATATGTTATCTCCCAGGGGGAGGCAGCAGTTCTCGTTGATATGTTATCTCCCAGGGGGGCAGCAAGTTCTAGTTGATATGTTATCTCCCAGGGGGAGGCAGCAGTTCTAGTTGATATGTTATCTCCCAGGGGGAGGCAGCAGTTCTAGTTGACATTTTATCTCCCAGGGGGGGGGGCAGCAGTTCTAGTTGATATGTTATCTCCCAGGGGGAGGCAGCAGTTCTAGTTGATATGTTATCTCCCAGGGGGAGGCAGCAGTTCTAGTTGATATGTTATCTCCCAGGGGGGGGCAGCAGTTCTAGTTGATATGTTATCTCCCAGGGGGGCAGCAGTTCTAGTTGATATGTTAT
>NC_060173.1:5531244-5546244 GCF_021184085.1 Oncorhynchus gorbuscha
ATGTCTGGAAGAACTGGGACATGTTCACCTTCCAGGAATTGTTTACAGATCCTTGTAACATGGGGCCGTGCATCGTCATGCTGAAACATGAGCTGATGGCCGCAGATGAATGGCACGACAATAGGCTTCAGGATCTCGTCATGATATCTCTGTGCATTCAAATTGTCATCGATAAAATGCAATTTTGTTCGTTGTCTGTCGCTTATGCCTCACCTTACCATAACCCCACCGCCACTATGGGGCACTGTGTTTACAACATTGACATCAGAAAACTGCTCACCCAAACAACACCATATACAGTTGTGAGGCCAGTTGGATGTACTGCCAAATTCTCTAAAAAGATGGAGGTGGCTTATGGTAGAGAAATGAACATTCAATTCTCTGGCAACAGCTCTGGTGGACATTGCTGCAGTCAGCATGCCAATTGCAACGCTCTCTCAACATGAGACATCTGTGGCATTGTGTTGTCTGACAACTGCACATTTTAGTGGCCTTTTGGTGTCCCCAGCACAAGGTGCACCTGCGTAATGATCATGCTGTTTAATCCGCCACACCTGTCAGGTGAATCGATTATATCGACAAAGGAAAAATGCTCACTAACAGGAATGTAAATAAATTTGTGCGCAAAATTTGAGCGAAACAAGCTTTTATTTTGTTGTGCGAATGGAACGTTTCTGGGATCTTTTATTTCAGCTCATGAAACATGGGACCAACATCTTACATAATGCGTTTATATTTGTGTTCAGTGTAGGTGGATGAGGGCAAAGGCACTGAGAGCTGGGATGAAGGGGGCAGGACTACTGCATTTTATTAACCAAAGTAAATGTATTTCCACTAGGGTTTTGAACCGTATATTTGGGAGCCAACGTTAGTTGGCTGATGCTGACTAATGTAATGTAGTGGCTAGTGCTTACTACCTTTGTAATGTAGTGCTTGTTGCCTTCCCATATATCACAGTAAATATGAATATCATGAGCACCACTCCTATTGTACACTGTGTGCTGGACACCGCAACCAAAGAGCCTTGCTGTTGACTCACACCCTCTGTGTGCCCATTGCTTCCCATAGAGATGAAGTGACCATCAGGTTTCCTAAATGTATAAACCTGAATATCACCTCAAATGCTTTACAGTAGTTTTAATACTGCTGGGAAAAGGCTTGGAGAAATCTATAGGCTACGTTTGCTACTGTATCCCGTTCCGTTCCTTGAGTAAACGCAAGGCGCCATTGGTATCACTTAATAGAATCACCCGCACAACTTTTTAATATTGTTCTATGGCTGTAGGAATGTCTTATGAATAATTCCACGGGATGGGGGTTTGTTTGTTACTATGCACCTAAAAGGCTTTATATTGTGGGTCACCAGTACATAAAAGATGGTGAGAGGTATTTGAAATAATAAACGTTTAAAAAAAAATTAAAAAAAATCTGAATGGGTTTTGAATAGGTGATCATAGAATGAATGTATTTATTTACATGAACAATATGTGTAGTTTCCATATAATGCTACGTGGATTGCTGTCACCCAACTGCTGGGAAAAGGCTGAGAGAAATCTATAGGCTACGTTTGCTACTGTATCCCGTTCCATTCCTTGAGTAAACGCAAGGCGCATGCCAATGGAATCACTATAGAATCACCCGCACAACTAAAAATCCGCTGAGGTCTGTATCCTGTTTCTATTGTTGTCTTTGTTCAAATGAACACACCCCTAATGTCAAGCTGCTGTCACAAGACTGATGGGCGGGACGAGGAAGGCGAAGTCCACTGCACAGGTAAAGACAAAACGCCTGGGGAAGTTGTCGACTTTTTCTCGCCACTGACGGTATGGATGTTGTTGGCTAAACTCACGGATTGTTAAAACTTTACTACCATGGCTTTGTCGGAACTTTATACGAAGGTGAGAAAATAATGAAAAAGGAAGTGATACATGGTTTAAAAAAAAACTCATTCAATCTTAATACGGAATCTCAATCGCTTTGTTTTAACACCTGTTGAACACGTTGACAAATTTGTTATATGACTAACATATGGTGCACACTGTCCACCTGAATACAGTTTGGGAAATGATTATGCAGATGAGTTTCCAACTTTCCTTGTAGAGTCCATTATCAAAATGCTGTGTTACTTTATTATTGAAGTCTATGTAATTAGTAGTAACGTATCTGTACTGTAATTCTGATCTACCATTCACTCATTTCCATCTTGAGAAAGTAGGATATAATTAATTGGCTCATTCAGTACAACAGAGTGTGGATACCGGATGAAGAGCATGTCTGGAAGTCCGCAGAGATCCTGAGAGACTTCAAACCTGGAGATGACGCTTTACAACTGCAGCTTGAGGATGGCACTGTAAGTACTGAAGACAGACCCCAGGGGGTCTCCAACCTTTTCTAGCATGAGATACTGTAATCAAAAATAAAGTTATTGGTGTACGAGAGAGTGTTTTCTGTCAATATACCTGGTAAAACAATGATTATTATCAACTGGGTGGTTTGAGCCCTGAATTCTGATTTGGCTGAAAGCCATGATATATCATATCGTATACCACAGGTATGACAAAACATTTAGTTTTACAGCTCTAATGACGTTGGTAACCAGTTTAATAGCAATAAGGCTCCTTGGGGGTTTGTGATCTATGGCCAATATACCACGGCTAAGGGCTGTGTCCAGGCACTTGTGTCTAAGAATAGCCCTTAGCCTTCCTATATTGGCCATATACCACATCTCCTCTAAAATCTGTGATTTTAAAACTCCTGGCTCCAGATTTGTTTTTAACTCAAAATTAAAATTGTTCAAAGAGCTGGTCTGGAAGAAAACTAACACATGTGGATTGTGTGTGTGTAGTTCCCCTTTAATTGCGCATCTAGAGTGAGCAAACACAACACTTCAAAGATATTAACTACTCGGATGCGCTCAAATTTCCAGATTTCCATGTACCAAATGTTTAATTCCGTCCATCCACAACCCCAGGACGTGGCTGCTCAATGTTCCCTAGCAGATCCTGCTCCCTAGCAGATCCTGCCCTGCGGTTTTTCGGTTGTCATCGGGGGGAAAATGCCGACAAGCAAACATGTTTTTGTCGGTGAGATGATTTATTAGTATGCCCATTATTATGCGCAGAAGCGTTTAAAAAAAAGAGACTGCGGCGCAGAATATGGACCCACAGACGTGGACAATATGGACTGATATTGTAGAGGGAATTGGCCGTAAAATCTTTTAATTTTGAAAAGGATGCCGCGTTTTCTCCACAGCTCCACCAATCTGTCATATTTATTTCTAGCTAAACCCCGCCTATTTCTTCAAATTATCTTATTAATATCTGATGTTTAACCAAACCACACTGCTACATTTAAGCCTAACCTTTAAATTAGTACCAACAAACGAAATATGATGCATTTGTATGATATGGTCAGTGTTGACTTTGTGGCTGTGGTAACTAGGGACAACCTGCGTGGTGTTGTTGCTGCCCTGTTCGCCATGATCTGGGGGGGGGGTCTAACATGTGGAGTGCTCATTGGCTGTCGCGTCCAAGGTCTTACTACCAGGCGCACCACCAATGTCAGAAAGCTGTCAGGACATCCTGGTCTGGAGAACCGAACAGTCTTCAACAGTGCGTCCTTGACCCGTCATTGAAAATAATAATTTGTTCTTTAACTGACTTGCCTAGTTAGATAAAGGTTAAATAAATAAATAAAAACCCGCTCAACCTACGCGAGTCCAGACGTACTGATCTTAGCCCAAGTTCATAGGATTTCACCCTGATCAGGAAAATTCGTCAGGGACGGCGAAATCGTGTAGTTTATGCCAGGCATAATGTGCCCGTCTAGCGATGGTTTCTGGTGCTGCTGCGGCTCATTTCATGACCATGTTGACAAATAATAGATAACTAAACATGTATATACTTCCGCCAGGTTAACCTACTTAAACTTTTAATTGAGAAGGTTTTGTGAAAAGTAGTTGTCGACTCACAAGATGGGCAATATTGTTAGGTTTGACTTTCTAAGCCATTAACGGCTAACCAGGGGTAATGGAGCCCGCGGTGACTGATACCTGAGAGATTTGTTTATGACAGCTTGCGATGGAACACGTGAAAATTGCATGTACTTTCAGAACTGTTTTGATGATGGATGGGCCTGTTGGAGAGCCCTGTTTATAACTATAGACCACAATACTCGGGCCTGTACTGTATGGGCCGGTTGGAGAGCCCTGTTTATAACTATAGACTACAATACTCGGGCCTGTACTGTATGGGCCTGTTGGAGAGCCCTGTTTATAACTATAGACCACAATACTCGGGCCTGTACTGTATGGGCCTGTTGGAGAGCCCTGTTTATAACTATAGACTACAATACTCTGCACTGTATGGGCCTGTTGGAGAGCCCTGTTTATAACTATAGACCACAATACTCGGGCCTGTACTGTATGGGCCTGTTGGAGAGCCCTGTTTATAACTATAGACCACAATACTCGGGCCTGTACTGTATGGGCCTGTTGGAGAGCCCTGTTTATAACTATAGACCACAATACTCTGCACTGCACTGTATGGGCCTGTTGGAGAGCCCTGTTTATAACTATAGACCACAATACTCTGCACTGTAAGGGCCTGTTGGAGAGCCCTGTTTATAACTATAGAACACAATACTCTGCAATGTACTGTATGGGCAATTTCAGTTTGAATGACAGTGTAACAGTATAACGTTAGACCGTCCCCTTGCCCATACCCGGGCGTGAACCAGGGACCCTCTGCACACATAAACAACAGTCACCCCTCGAAGCATCGTTATCCATCGTTCCACAAAAGCCGCGGCCCTTGCAGAGCAAGGGGAACCACTTCTTCAAGGTCTCAGAGCAAGTGATGTCACCGATTGAAACGCTATTTAGCGCGCACCACCGCTAACTAAGCTAGCGGTTTCACATCTGTTACAACAGCTTACATTTGAACGACAGCATACATTTACAGCAGGTAACCTAGTGGTTAAGAGTGTTGTGCTAGTAACCAAATGGTTTCTGGGTCGAATCTCTGAGATGACTAAGGGAAACATCTGTCTCTGTGCCTTTTGAGTATGGGGGATCATCTTTCATTCATCTCTAGCTCATTACTTTCACTCACAGACTAGGACATGTAGACCAGGACTAGGACATGTAGACCAGGACTAGGACATGTAGACCAGGACTAGGACATGTAGACCAGGACTAGGACGTGTAGACCAGGACTAGGACGTGTAGACCAGGACTAGGACGTGTAGACCAGGACTAGGACGTGTAGGGCAGGACTAGGACGTGTAGGGCAGGACTAGGACGTGTAGGGCAGGACTAGGACGTGTAGGGCAGGACTAGGACGTGTAGGGCAGGACTAGGACGTGTAGGGCAGGACTAGGACGTGTAGGGCAGGACTAGGACGTGTAGGGCAGGACTAGGACGTGTAGGGCAGGACTAGGACGTGTAGGGCAGGACTAGGACGTGTAGGGCAGGACTAGGACGTGTAGGGCAGGACTAGGACGTGTATTTCATACAACATACTTTTAACGTTGAGATTCTGTATTGAGAATGCTTTGTAGACCAGGACTAGGTTTACTATACTCTGTGTCCTGGAAACTGGCCACAAGAGGCTTTGAATCACCAACATCACACTGTTATTCCCCGTGTAGGAGATGCTGTACTCCCTGGACACATCCAGTCCTCAGCTCCCTCACCTCCGCAACCCTGATATCCTGGTGGGGGAGAATGACCTGACAGCTCTCAGCTACCTCCACGAACCAGCAGTTCTACACAACCTCAAAGTGCGCTTCGTGGAGTCCAAGATCATCTACACCTACTGCGGTAAAGAGACACTCACACTCCATCTACACCTACTGCGGTAAAGAGACACTCACACTCCATCTACACCTACTGCGGTAAAGACACACTCACACTCCATCTACACCTACTGCGGTAAAGACACACTCACACTCCATCTACACCTACTGCGGTAAAGACACACTCACACTCCATCTACACCTACTGCGGTAAAGACACACTCCATCTACACCTACTGCGGTAAAGACACACTCCATCTACACCTACTGCGGTAAAGACACACTCCATCTACACCTACTGCGGTAAAGACACACTCCATCTACACCTACTGCGGTAAAGACACACTCACACTCCATCTACACCTACTGCGGTAAAGACACACTCACACTCCATCTACACCTACTGCGGTAAAGACACACTCACACTCCATCTACACCTACTGCGGTAAAGACACACTCCATCTATACCTACTGCGGTAAAGACACAATCACACTCCATCTACACCTACTGTGGTAAAGACACACTCACACTCCATGTACACCTACTGTGGTAAAGACACACTCACACTCCATGTACACCTACTGCGGTAAAGACACACTCACACTCCCAAGTCCATCTACACATACTGCGGTACTAAAGGAAATACTTCCTCGGCTGTCTTAATGGGATGCCTTTTGTTTTACTGTTCGTTTATCGGCTGGATGGAAGGTGAAAGTTCATGTCTGGGTGACGAGTTGTTGCTTTATGTTTGTATAGAATGAAAAATAATATTCACAGGGCAGTACATCCATTTATTAAATTATTATTATTATACATCTTATTTATTTATTTTAAAATTCTATATTAGAAGCTTACTATGTGAATGCAAATTAGGATAACTGACTGTGCTGTGTGTCCTGATGGATAACTGTGCTGTATGTCCTGATGGATAACTGACTGTGCTGTGTGTCCTGATGGATAACTGACTGTGCTGTGTGTCCTGATGGATAACTGTGCTGTATGTCCTGATGGATAACTGTGTTGTGTGTCCTGATGGATAACTGTGCTGTATGTCCTGATGGATAACTGTGCTGTATGTCCTGATGGATAACTGACTGTGCTGTATGTCCTGATGGATAACTGACTGTGCTGTATGTCTTGATGGATAACTGACTGTGCTGTGTGTCCTGATGGATAACTGACTGTGCTGTGTGTCCTGATGGATAACTGACTGTGCTGTATGTCTTGATGGATAACTGACTGTGCTGTATGTCTTGATGGATAACTGACTGTGCTGTGTGTCCTGATGGATAACTGACTGTGCTGTGTGTCCTGATGGATAACTGACTGTGCTGTATGTCCTGATGGATAACTGTGCTGTATGTCCTGATGGATAACTGACTGTGCTGTGTGTCCTGATGGATAACTGACTGTGCTGTGTGTCCTGATGGATAACTGACTGTGCTGTATGTCCTGATGGATAACTGACTGTGCTGTATATCCTGATGGATAACTGACTGTGCTGTATATCCTGATGGATAACTGACTGTGCTGTGTGTCCTGATGGATAACTGACTGTGCTGTGTGTCCTGATGGATAACTGACTGTGCTGTATGTCCTGATGGATAACTGTGCTGTGCTGTATGTCCTGATGGATAACTGTGCTGTATGTCCTGATGGATAACTGACTGTGCTGTATGTCCTGATGGATAACTGACTGTGCTGTATGTCCTGATGGATAACTGTGCTGTATGTCCTGATGGATAACTGACTGTGCTGTATGTCCTGATGGATAACTGACTGTGCTGTGTGTCCTGATGGTTAACTGTGCTGTGTGTCCTGATGGTTAACTGTGCTGTGTGTCCTGATGGATAACTGTGCTGTGCTGTATGTCCTGATGGATAACTGTACTGTGCTGTATGTCCTGATGGATAACTGACTGTGCTGTATGTCCTGATGGATAACTGACTGTGCTGTATGTCCTGATGGATAACTGACTGTGCTGTATGTCCTGATGGATAACTGACTGTGCTGTGTGTCCTGATGGATAACTGACTGTGCTGTGTGTCCTGATGGATAACTGTGCTGTATGTCCTGATGGATAACTGTGCTGTATGTCCTGATGGATAACTGACTGTGCTGTATGTCCTGATGGATAACTGACTGTGCTGTATGTCCTGATGGATAACTGACTGTGCTATATGTCCTGATGGATAACTGACTGTGCTGTATGTCCTGATGGATAACTGACTGTGCTGTGTGTCCTGATGGATAACTGACTGTGCTGTGTGTCCTGATGGATAACTGACTGTGCTGTGTGTCCTGATGGATAACTGACTGTGCTGTGTGTCCTGATGGATAACTGTGCTGTATGTCCTGATGGATAACTGTGCTGTATGCCCTGATGGATAACTGACTGTGCTGTGTGCCCTGATGGATAACTAACTGTGCTGTGTGTCCTGATGGATAACTGACTGTGCTGTATGTCCTGATGGATAACTGACTGTGCTGTATGTCCTGATGGATAACTGACTGTGCTGTATGTCCTGATGGATAACTGACTGTGCTGTATGTCCTGATGGATAACTGACTGTGCTGTATGTCCTGATGGATAACTGTGCTGTATGTCCTGATGGATAACTGTGCTGTGCTGTATGTCCTGATGGATAACTGACTGTGCTGTATGTCCTGATGGATAACTGACTGTGCTGTATGTCCTGATGGATAACTGACTGTGCTGTATGTCCTGATGGATAACTGACTGTGCTGTATGTCCTGATGGATAACTGACTGTGCTGTATGTCCTGATGGATAACTGACTGTGCTGTATGTCCTGATGGATAACTGTGCTGTATGTCCTGATGGATAACTGTGCTGTGCTGTATGTCCTGATGGATAACTGTGCTGTGCTGTATGTCCTGATGGATAACTGTGCTGTGCTGTATGTCCTGATGGATAACTGTGCTGTATGACCTGATGGATAACTGTGCTGTATGTCCTGATGGATAACTGTGCTGTGCTGTATGTCCTGATGGATAACTGACTGTGCTGTGTGTCCTGATGGATAACTGTGCTGTATGTCCTGATGGATAACTGTGCTGTGTGTCCTGATGGATAACTGACTGTGCTGTATGTCCTGATGGATAACTGACTGTGCTGTGTGTCCTGATGGATAACTGACTGTGCTGTGTGTCCTGATGGATAACTGACTGTGCTGTATGACCTGATGGATAACTGACTGTGCTGTATGTCCTGATGGACAACTGACTGTGCTGTGTGTCCTGATGGATAACTCTAACTGTGCTGTATGTCCTGATGGATAACTGACTGTGCTGTATGTCCTGATGGATAACTGACTGTGCTGTATGTCCTGATGGATAACTGACTGTGCTGTATGTCCTGATGGATAACTGACTGTGCTGTATGTCCTGATGGATAACTGTGCTGTATGTCCTGATGGATAACTGTGCTGTGCTGTATGTCCTGATGGATAACTGTGCTGTGCTGTATGTCCTGATGGATAACTGTGCTGTGCTGTATGTCCTGATGGATAACTGTGCTGTATGACCTGATGGATAACTGTGCTGTATGTCCTGATGGATAACTGTGCTGTGCTGTATGTCCTGATGGATAACTGACTGTGCTGTGTGTCCTGATGGATAACTGTGCTGTATGTCCTGATGGATAACTGTGCTGTGTGTCCTGATGGATAACTGACTGTGCTGTATGTCCTGATGGATAACTGACTGTGCTGTGTGTCCTGATGGATAACTGACTGTGCTGTGTGTCCTGATGGATAACTGACTGTGCTGTATGACCTGATGGATAACTGACTGTGCTGTATGTCCTGATGGACAACTGACTGTGCTGTGTGTCCTGATGGATAACTCTAACTGTGCTGTATGTCCTGATGGATAACTGACTGTGCTGTATGTCCTGATGGATAACTGACTGTGCTGTATGTCCTGATGGATAACTGACTGTGCTGTATGTCCTGATGGATAACTGACTGTGCTGTGTGTCCTGATGGATAACTGACTGTGCTGTGTGTCCTGATGGATAACTGACTGTGCTGTGTGTCCTGATGGATAACTGACTGTGCTGTATGACCTGATGGACAACTGACTGTGCTGTATGTCCTGATGGACAACTGACTGTGCTGTATGTCCTGATGGACAACTGACTGTGCTGTATGTCCTGATGGATAACTCTAACTGTGCTGTATGTCCTGATGGATAACTGACTGTGCTGTATGTCCTGATGGATAACTGACTGTGCTGTGTGTCCTGATGGATAACTGACTGTGCTGTATGTCCTGATGGATAACTGACTGTGCTGTGTGTCCTGATGGATAACTGTGCTGTATGTCCTGATGGATAACTGTGCTGTGTGTCCTGATGGATAACTGACTGTGCTGTATGTCCTGATGGATAACTGACTGTGCTGTGTGTCCTAATGGTTTCCTTCACTCCCTTTCAGGAATCATCCTGGTGGCTGTCAACCCATACAAGCAGCTTCACATTTACGGAGATGCAGTCATCAACGCCTACAGTGGACAGAACATGGGTGACATGGATCCTCACATCTTCGCTGTGGCAGAGGAGGCTTACAAACAGATGGCCAGGTAAAAGTTAGACGGGCCGTCCCCGGGAGAGGGGGCTGGTTTTGTGGTAGTAATTTCCCCCCCCCCTCCCGGACCGACGCTATGCTCCTGGAGACAACGGTTTGATCCCTGAGTCCCCCCCCCCCCCCCCCCCCACCAACTTCCTATTCTATATTCTCTATTCTATAGCCTTTAATCTATTTTCCCTTTGGGCCAATCTGTCAGTATAACGTCTTGGAAATAAACTCACCTGTCAAATGTGAAATATGCGGTATTCCTACGCAGATATAAACTCAGCAAAAAACAATAAACGTCCTCTCACTGTCAACTGCCTTTATTTTCAGCAACATTAACATGTGTAAATATTTGTATGAACATAAACAAGATTCAACAACTGAGACATAAACTGAACAAGTCCCACAGACATGTGACTAACAGAAATTGAATAATGTGTTCTTGAACAAATGAGGGGGTCAAAATCAAAAGTAACAGTCAGTATCTGGTGTGGCCACCAGCTGCATTAAGTACTGCAGTGCATCTCCTCCTCACGGACTGCACCAGATTTGCCAGTACTTGCTGTGAGATGTTACCCCACTCTTCCACCAAGGTACCTGAAAGTTCCCTTACATTTCTGGGGGGGAATGGCCCTAGCCCTCACCCTCCGATCCAACAGGTCCCAGATGTGCTCAATGGGATTGAGATCCGGGCTCTTCGCTGGCCATGGCAGAACACTGACATTCCTGTCTTGCAGGAAATCTCGCACAGAACGAGCAGTATGGCTGGTGGCATTGTCATGCTAGAGGGTCATGTCAGGATGAGCCTGCAGGAAGGGTACCACATGAGGGAGGAGGATGTCTTCCCTGTAACACACAGCATTGAGATTACATGCAATGACAACCAGCTCTGTCCGATGATGCTGTGACACACCACCCCAGACCATGACGGACCTTCCAGCTCCATGTTGCTATCCTATACCTGTCCTGCAGGTGTGATGTTCGGATGCACCGATCCTTGTTACACGTGGTCTGCCACTACGAGGATGACCCCAGTAGCGCTGTCTCGGGCGTCTCACAGTACGAACATTGCAATTTTATTGCCCTGGCCACATCTGCAGTCCTCATGCATCCTTGCAGCATGCCTAAGGCACGTTCATGCAGATGAGCAGGGACCCTGGGCATCTTTCTTTTGGTGGTTTTCAGAGTCAGTAGAAAGGCCTCTTTAGTGTCCTAAGTTTTCACAACTGTGACCTTAATTGCCTACCGTCTGTAAGCTGTTAGTGTCTTAACAACCATTCCACAGGTGCATGTTCATTAATTGTTTGTGGTTCATTGAACAACCATGGGTAACAGTGTTTAAACCCTTTACAATGAAGATCTGTGAAGTTTAAAAAAATATATTTTTAGGAAGTACCTTTGAAAGACAGGGTCCTGAAAAAGGGATGTTTCTCTTTTTTTTTTTTTTTTTTTTTGGATATACATTTTTTATTTATTTCCTTTTTACTCAGGAACAATAAGAACCAGTCTATCATAGTGAGTGGTGAGTCTGGAGCGGGCAAGACCGTGTCTGCCAGATATGCCATGAGGTACTTCGCTATGGTCAGCAAGTCTGGCAGCAGAACACATGTGGAAGACAAAGTTCTGGCATCCAACCCAATAACTGAGGTATGTTTTTAAATACATGTGTCCTAGCAGTGAATGGTCATTACATGTAGCATCACAATATGTGAATGAGTCATTTGATGTAATCTGTTTCATTTATGCTTTTAAGGCCCCACAGTGTGAAAGACTCATGATAATCTGTAGGTAAAGGCCCCACAGTGTGAAAGACTCATGATAATCTGTAGGTAAAGGCCCCACAGTGTGAAAGACTCATGATAATCTGTAGGTAAAGACCCCACAGTGTGAAAGACTCATGATAATCTGTAGGTAAAGGCCCCTCAGTGTGATGTGCCATGGTGCTCCAGGCACGGATTGGCCTCACCAGCCACCGTACCTCTGATACATCTTAATGATACATCTACATTGTGTTTTGATTAAGCATCAACTATGATGGACAAACTTGTAATGCAAGTTTTTTTTTTGTGTGTGTGTCAAGGCTATAGGAAATGCCAAGACGACCAGGAACGACAACAGCAGTCGCTTTGGGAAGTACACAGAGATCAGCTTCGACAGGAGATATCAGATCATCGGGGCCAACATGAGGACGTATCTCCTGGAGAAATCTAGAGTGGTTTCCCAGGTCATACATCACATACTTGATTCTCAGATTTGGTGTGTGTGTGTGTGTGTGTGTGTGTGTGTGTGTGTGTGTGTGTGTGTGTGTGTGTGTGTGTGTGTGTGTGTGTGTGTGTGTGTGTGTGTGTGTGTGTGTGTGTGTGGGTGGTAGTTGTGTGTGTGTGTGGGTGGTAGTTGTGTGTGTGTGGGTGGTAGTTGTGTGTGTGTGGGTGGTAGTTGTGTGTGTGTGTGTGTGTGTGTGTGTGGTAGTTGTGTGTGTGTGTGTGTGGTAGTTGTGTGTGTGTGTGTGTGGTAGTTGTGTGGTAGTTGTGTGTGGTAGTTGTGTGGTAGTTGTGTGTGGTAGTTGTGGTAGTTGTGTGTGTGTGTGTGTGGTAGTTGTGTGTGTGTGTGTGTGGTAGTTGTGTGTGTGTGTGTGTGGTAGTTGTGTGTGTGTGTGTGTGGTAGTTGTGTGTGTGTGTGTGTGGTAGTTGTGTGTGTGGTAGTTGTGTGTGTGGTAGTTGTGTGTGTGTGTGTGTGGTAGTAGTGTGTGTGGTAGTGTGTGTGTGTGGTAGTGTGTGTGTGTGTGGTAGTGTGTGTGTGTGTGGTAGTAGTGTGTGTGTGTGTGTGGTAGTAGTGTGTGTGTGTGTGGTAGTAGTGTGTGTGTGTGGTAGTAGTGTGTGTGTGTGGTAGTAGTGTGTGTGTGTGTGGTAGTAGTGAGGGAGTAGTGTGTGTGTGTGTGTGTGTGTGTGTGTGTGTGTGTGTGTGTGTGTGTGGGTGGTAGTTGTGTGTGTGGGTGGTAGTTGTGTGTGTGGGTGGTAGTTGTGTGTGTGGGTGGTAGTTCTGTGTGTGGGTGGTAGTTGTGTGTGTGGGTGGTAGTTGTGTGTGTGTGTGTGTGTGTGTGTGGTAGTTGTGTGTGTGTGTGGTAGTTGTGTGTGGTAGTTGTGTGTGGTAGTTGTGTGTGTGTGTGGTAGTTGTGTGTGGTAGTTGTGTGTGTGTGTGGTAGTTGTGTGGTAGTTGTGTGTGTGTGTGGTAGTTGTGTGGTAGTTGTGTGTGTGTGTGTGGTAGTTGTGTGTGTGTGTGTGTGTGTGTGTGTGGTGTGTGTGTGTGTGTGTGTGGTAGTGTGTGTGTGTGTGTGTGTGGTAGTTGTGTGTGTGTGTGTGTGTGTAGTTGTGTGTGTGTGTGTGTGGTAGTGTGTGTGTGTGTGTGTGTGGTAGTGTGTGTGTGTGTGTGTGGTAGTTGTGTGTGTGTGTGTGGTAGTTGTGTGTGTGGTAGTTGTGTGTGTGTGTGTGTGGTAGTAGTGTGTGTGTGTGTGTGGTAGTAGTGTGTGTGTGTGTGTAGTAGTGTGTGTGTGTGTGGTAGTAGTGTGTGTGTGTGGTAGTAGTGTGTGTGTGTGGTAGTAGTGTGTGTGTGGTAGTAGTGTGTGTGTGTGTGGTAGTAGTGAGGGAGTAATGTTGTGTGTGTGTGTGTGTGTGTGTGTGTGTGTGTGTGTGGTAGTTGTGTGGTAGTTGTGTGGGTGGTAGTTGTGTGTGGGTGGTAGTTGTGTGTGTGGGTGGTAGTTGTGTGTGTGGGTGGTAGTTGTGTGTGTGGGTGGTAGTTGTGTGTGTGGGTGGTAGTTGTGTGTGTGGGTGGTAGTTGTGTGTGTGGGTGGTAGTTGTGTGTGTGGGTGGTAGTTGTGTGTGTGGGTGGTAGTTGTGTGTGTGTGTGTAGTTGTGTGTGGTAGTTGTGTGTGTGTGTGTAGTAGTTGTGTGTGGTAGTTGTGTGTGGTAGTGTGTGTGTGTAGTAGTGTGTGTGTGTGTGGTAGTAATGTGTGTGTGTGTGTGTGTAGTTGTGTGTGTGTGTGTGTGGTAGTGTGTGTGTGTGTGTGTGGTAGTGTGTGTGTGTGTGTGTGTGGTAGTTGTGTGTGTGTGTGTGTGGTAGTTGTGTGTGTGTGTGTGTGGTAGTTGTGTGTGTGTGTGTGTGGTAGTTGTGTGTGTGGTAGTTGTGTGTGTGTAGTTGTGTGTGTGTGTGTGTGTGTGTGTGTGTGTGTGTGTGTGTGTGGTGTGTGTGTGTGTGTGTGTGTGTGGTAGTTGTGTGTGTGTGTGTGTGTGTGTAGTTGTGTGTGTGTGTGTGTGTGTGTGTGGTAGTGTGTGTGTGTGTGTGTGTGTGTGGTAGTGTGTGTGTGTGTGTGTGTGTGTGTGTGTGTGTGTGTGTGTGTGTGTGTGTGTAGTAGTGTGTGTGTGTGTGGTAGTGTGTGTGTGTGTGTGTGTGTGTGTGTGTGTGTAGTAGTTGTGTGTGTGTGTGTGTGTGGTAGTTGTGTGTGTGTGTGTGTGTGTGTGGTGTGTGTGTGTGTGTGTGTGTGTGTGGTAGTGTGTGTGTGTGTGTGTGTGTGGTAGTTGTGTGTGTGTGTGTGTGTGTGTGTGTGGTAGTTG
>NC_060173.1:5551244-5563744 GCF_021184085.1 Oncorhynchus gorbuscha
TTCGTCGCTCTGTAGGCCGACGTCCCTCTGTTCGTCGCTCTGTAGGCCGACGTCCCTCTGTTCGTCGCTCTGTAGGCCGACGTCCCTCTGTTCGTCGCTCTGTAGGCCGACGTCCCTCTGTTCGTCGCTCTGTAGGCCGACGTCCCTCTGTTCGTCGCTCTGTAGGCCGACGTCCCTCTGTCCGTCGCTCTGTAGGCCGACGTCCCTCTGTCCGTCGCTCTGTAGGCCGACGTCCCTCTGTCCGTCGCTCTGTAGGCCGACGTCCCTCTGTCCGTCGCTCTGTAGGCCGACGTCCCTCTGTCCGTCGCTCTGTAGGCCGACGTCCCTCTGTCCGTCGCTCTGTAGGCCGACGTCCCTCTGTCCGTCGCTCTGTAGGCCGACGTCCCTCTGTCCGTCGCTCTGTAGGCCGACGTCCCTCTGTCCGTCGCTCTGTAGGCCGACGTCCCTCTGTCCGTCGCTCTGTAGGCCGACGTCCCTCTGTAGGCCGACGTCCCCCTGTCCGTCGCTCTGTAGGCCGACGTCCCCCTGTCCGTCGCTCTGTAGGCCGACGTCCCCCTGTCCGTCGCTCTGTAGGCCGACGTCCCCCTGTCCGTCGCTCTGTAGGCCGACGTCCCCCTGTCCGTCGCTCTGTAGGCCGACGTCCCCCTGTCCGTCGCTCTGTAGGCCGACGTCCCCCTGTTCGTCGCTCTGTAGGCCGACGTCCCTCTGTTCGTCGCTCTGTAGGCCGACGTCCCTCTGTTCGTCGCTCTGTAGGCCGACGTCCCTCTGTTCGTCGCTCTGTAGGCCGACGTCGCTCTGTTCATAGCTCTGTTCGTCGCTCTGTAGGTCAACTTACTGCTCAGATCAACATGTACTGTTATCAGACGTTTGTTTGATGACCATGCATTTGTAGTTGGGGACCTAATATTGCAGAATATTTTGCTTGCAGGGATCGCGGTTGTTTACTGCATAAATTAAGTTGACTGAACGGATTGTGTCTCTGGATAAGAGCGAATATTAAATTACTAAAATATCAATGGATTTCTTTAACTCGCTATTCACCTAGGTATGTCTGCAGAATGCAGTGTTATTCCCCTGTCTTATGTAGGTATGTCTGCAGAATGCAGTGTTATTCCCCTGTCTTATGTATGTGTTATAAAGTCCTTATGTAGGTATGTCTGCAGAATGCAGTGTTATTCCCCTGTCCTCCCTGTAGGGTTAACGGAGGACTTCCAGGCTGATGTGTTCAAGGTGCTGGCTGGGATTCTACACCTGGGGAATGTAGAGATCAGAAACGCTGGATCAGACAGGTCATCAATTAGTGTAAGTGTCTAACTTACGTTTCTCCCGGGAAAACATTGGCTTGGTATGTGGCCGAGTGGAAATCCGACCCGGGGTGAACTCACAACCCTTTATACCAACCGGTCGATCACCGTTGACTTCTTGACCTCCAAGGCATTTCTAGTCGATCCCAAACATTGCTGTAAAAAAAAAACGATAAATCCTTGTGTTTGTATTTTATTGGTCTCTCGTCAGGTGGGCAAACTGTTGCCAATTTCATGTGTCTGAAGGTGCAAACTCTGCCTTCCTGGTGGGCCCGGAGAGGAAATCAAGTGCACTATGCTTACCGCCGGCCAATCAGAATGCTCAGATGACCCTGTGTCTGCCAGTAACGTAGCAGTAAAGAAAGAAACTTGATACTGTGACATTTCAAAACGTTTAAAACCATAAAACCATGACTAGAGAGACTGTTGAATACAGCAAACAGCTGCTGTTTTTATGACAGAGTTTATGTTTAAGTTCTTACTCCGCCCTGTCAACACTTTGTGTTCAACACTTTTATCAGCCATTAAATGAGCGTTCTTCCTATTTCCACTCAGCGCTACAACCAGCACTGCAGCAGTAATGAATGAGGAGGAAAGTGGATCTACAGGCGTTGTTGTTATTAGCGGCTTGGGGCTTTTAATATCAAGGCATATTGAACGTTCTCTGTTGATAGGAGTAACAACATGCATTTGTGCAACAATAATATGGTGCGACTCGGGTTTCGCCATCAGCTGGAAGACGGTGTCTCTTTTTGGTCAGAGTCAGTGGAGGAAAGCGAGAGAGGAGGGACGTTGAGAGACGGACCCTCAGTCTGCTGCTCTCTCCCTCTGCTGAGACGGACCCTCAGTCTGCTGCTCTCTCCCTCTGCTGAGACTGACCCTCAGTCTGCTGCTCTCTCCCTCTGCTGAGACTGACCCTCAGTCTGCTGCTCTCTCCCTCTGCTGAGACTGACCCTCAGTCTGCTGCTCTCTCCCTCTGCTGAGACTGACCCTCAGCCTGCTGCTCTCTCCCTCTGCTGAGACTGACCCTCAGCCTGCTGCTCTCTCCCTCTGCTGAGACTGACCCTCAGCCTGCTGCTCTCTCCCTCAGCCTGCTGCTCTCTCCCTCAGTTTGCTGCTCTCTCCCTCAGTTTGCTGCTCTCTCCCTCAGTTTGCTGCTCTCTCCCTCAGTTTGCTGCTCTCTCCCTCAGTCTGCTGCTCTCTCCCTCTCCCTCTGCTGCTCTCTCCCTCAGACTGACCCTCAGTCTGCTGCTCTCTCCCTCCTGAGACTGACCCTCAGTCTGCTGCTCTCTCCCTCTGCTGAGACTGACCCTCAGCCTGCTGCTCTCTCCCTCAGCCTGCTGCTCTCTCCCTCAGCCTGCTGCTCTCTCCCTCAGCCTGCTGCTCTCTCCCTCTGCTGAGACTGACCCTCAGCCTGCTGCTCTCTCCCTCTGCTGAGACTGACCCTCAGTCTGCTGCTCTCTCCCTCTGCTGAGACTGATCCTCAGTCTGCTGCTCTCTCCCACTCCCTCTGCTGAGACTGACCCTCAGTCTGCTGCTCTCTCCCACTCCCTCTGCTGAGACTGACCCTCAGTCTGCTGCTCTCTCCCTCTGCTGAGACAGACCCTCAGTCTGCTGCTTTCTCCCTCTGCTGAGACAGACCCTCAGCCTGCTGCTTTCTCCCTCTGCTGAGACGGACCCTCAGCCTGCTGCTCTCTCCCTCCGCTGAGACTGACCCCTCAGTCTGCTGCTCTCTCCCTCTCCCTCTGCTGAGACTGACCCTCAGTCTGCTGCTCTCTCCCTCTGCTGAGACAGACCCTCAGCCTGCTGCTCTCTCCCTCTGCTGAGACTGACCCTCAGTCTGCTGCTCTCTCCCTCAGTCTGCTGCTCTCTCCCTCTGCTGAGACTGACCCTCAGTCTGCTGCTCTCTCCCTCTGCTGAGACTGACCCCTCAGTCTGCTGCTCTCTCCCTCAGTCTGCCGCTCTCTCCCTCAGTCTGCCGCTCTCTCCCTCAGTCTGCCGCTCTCTCCCTCAGTCTGCCGCTCTCTCCCTCTGTCTGCCGCTCTCTCCCTCAGTCTGCCGCTCTCTCCCTCTGTCTGCCGCTCTCTCCCTCTGTCTGCCGCTCTCTCCCTCTGTCTGCCGCTCTCTCCCTCTGTCTGTCTGCTCTGTCTCTCTCTCCCTCTGTCTGCCGCTCTCCCTCTCCCTCTGTCTGTCTGCCGCTCTCTCCCTCTGTCTGCCGCTCTCTCCCTCTGTCTGCCGCTCTCTCCCTCTGTCTGCCGCTCTCTCCCTCTGTCTGCCGCTCTCTCCCTCTGTCTGCCGCTCTCTCCCTCTGTCTGCCGCTCTCTCCCTCTGTCTGCCGCTCTCTCCCTCTGTCTGCCGCTCTCTCCCTCTGTCTGCCGCTCTCTCCCTCTGTCTGCCGCTCTCTCCCTCTGTCTGCCGCTCTCTCCCTCTGTCTGCCGCTCTCTCCCTCTGTCTGCCGCTCTCTCCCTCTGTCTGCCGCTCTCTCCCTCTGTCTGCCGCTCTCTCCTCTGTCTGTCTGTCCGCTCTCTCCCTCTGTCTGCCGCTCTCTCCCTCTGTCAGCCTGCCGCTCTCTCCCTCAGCCTCCCTCAGCCTGCCGCTCTCTCCCTCAGCCTGCCGCTCTCTCCCTCAGCCTGCCGCTCTCTCCCTCAGCCTGCCGCTCTCTCCCTCAGCCTGCCGCTCTCTCCCTCAGCCTGCCGCTCTCTCCCTCAGCCTGCCGCTCTCTCCCTCAGCCTGCCGCTCTCTCCCTCAGCCTGCCGCTCTCTCCCTCAGCCTGCCGCTCTCTCCCTCAGCCTGCCGCTCTCTCCCTCAGCCTGCCGCTCTCTCCCTCAGCCTGCCGCTCTCTCCCTCAGCCTGCCGCTCTCTCCCTCAGCCTGCCGCTCTCTCCCTCTGCTGAGACTGACCCCTCCCTCAGATACAGGCACCATCAGCCCAGTAAAATAAAAAGCTAATTATTTTAAATGTCTGGATAACTCAGCTGTGCCACAAAGGTAATAATATAAGATTGAATCTATTACCGGTGTGATCATATATCCTACCTCAATATTTAGAAATATAATTAGAAAAGGATGTCCTGAACAACAATGCATTGTCAGGTGAATTCAGGCAAAGTCAGTCTGTGGTGTTAATGTATTGAGCCTATAGTTTACTGCACAAACCTCATTACTACAGAACTGTTTCTAATTTGTTAATGTTTCATAGGCTTACATTGTTTAAGTCATGTTAATAAACCAAATCAGAGCGGTAGATCTCAGCTTGCATTTTGACTCAGAAAGTGATCTTTACTCAGAAAAGGTTGATGACCACTGCTTTACAACCGTAACACACTCAAAAGACCCGGTCGGTACCATGGACCCAGAAAAGCCAAGGTGTCATCTGGGTCGTGGGTGACCGTAGCGATCCACCTACAAATATCAAGGAAATTATATATTAGCAACTGAAAACCAACCCTCTCCATCTCTCCCTTCCCTCTTCCTCCCTCCTCTCTATCTCTCCCTTCCCTCTCCATCTCTTCCTCCCCTCCCTCCTCTCCATCTCTTCCTCCCCTCCCTCCTCTCCATCTCTTCCTCCCCTCCCTCCTCTCCATCTCTTCCTCCCCTCCCTCCTCTCCATCTCTTCCTCCCCTCCCTCCTCTCCATCTCTTCCTCCCCTCCCTCCTCTCCATCTCTTCCTCCCCTCCCTCCTCTCCATCTCTTCCTCCCTCCCTCCTCTCCAACTCTTCCTCCCCCTCCCCTCCCCCCTTCCATCTCCCTCCCTCCTCTCCATCTCTTCCTCCCCTCCCTCCTCTCCATCTCTTCCTCCCCTCCCTCCTCTCCATCTCTTCCTCCCCTCCCTCCTCTCCATCTCTTCCTCCCCTCCCTCCTCTCCATCTCTTCCTCCCCTCCCTCCTCTCCATCTCTTCCTCCCCTCCCTCCTCTCCATCTCTTCCTCCCCTCCCTCCTCTCCATCTTCCTCCCCTCCCCTCTCCATCTCTTCCTCCCCTCCCTCCTCTCCATCTCTTCCTCCCCTCCCTCCTCTCCAACTCTTCCTCCCCTCCCTCCTCTCCAACTCTTCCTCCCCTCCCTCCTCTCCCTCTCCTCCCTCCCCTTCCTCTCCCTCCCTCCTCTCCATCTCTTCCTCCCTCCCTCCTCTCCAACTCTTCCTCCCCTCCCTCCTCTCCAACTCTTCCTCCCCTCCCTCCTCTCCAACTCTTCCTCCCCTCCCTCCTCTCCAACTCTTCCTCCCCTCCCTCCTCTCCAACTCTTCCTCCCTCCCTCCTCTCCAACTCTTCCTCCCCTCCCTCCTCTCCAACTCTTCCTCCCCTCCCTCCTCTCCAACTCTTCCTCCCCTCCCTCCTCTCCAACTCTTCCTCCCCTCCCTCCTCTCCAACTCTTCCTCCCCTCCCTCCTCTCCAACTCTTCCTCCCCTCCCTCCTCTCCAACTCTTCCTCCCCTCCCTCCTCTCCAACTCTTCCTCCCCTCCCTCCTCTCCAACTCTTCCTCCCCTCCCTCCTCTCCAACTCTTCCTCCCCTCCCTCCTCTCCAACTCTTCCTCCCCTCCCTCCTCTCCATCTCTTCCTCCCCTCCCTCCTCTCCATCTCTTCCTCCCCTCCCTCCTCTCCAACTCTTCCTCCAACTCCCTCCCCTCCCTCTCCATCTCTTCCTCCCCTCCCTCCTCTCCATCTCTTCCTCCCCTCCCTCCTCTCCATCTCTTCCTCCCCTCCCTCCTCTCCATCTCTTCCTCCCCTCCCTCCTCTCCATCTCTTCCTCCCCTCCCTCCTCTCCATCTCTCTTCCCTTCCCTATCTCTCCATCCTCTCTCCATCCTCTCCATCCCTCCCTCTAGTCCAGTGATCCCCACATAGCAGCCTTTTGCGACCTTCTGGGGGTCAGTCCTGACGGTGTTACCCGTTGGCTGTGCCACCGCCGCTTCGTCATGGTGACAGAGACGGTGGTGAAGCCGGTAACCAGCAAGCGGGCGGTGAACGCCAGAGACGCCCTCGCCAAGCAGATCTACGCCCACCTGTTCGACTGCGTCATCCAGAAGATCAACGCAGCGCTGCAGGTCCCGGGGAAACAGCACTCCTTCATAGGTGTCCTGGATATCTATGGGTAATGTGTGAATACGTTACAGCGGAGTCGTTTTAGCAGACGCTTTTATTCACGACGATATTTTAAGTAAATTCAACTAAAGTGAGAAATCGACCACGTGCAAATATCACGATCGTTTTAAAAACTTATTCGAAAATACGTTGGTGTCGGTTATATCAACTGTAGGATAGTTGTACTATATATCAACTGTAGGATAGTTGTACTATATATCAACTGTAGGATAGTTGTACTATATATCAACTGTAGGATAGTTGTACTGTATATTAACTGTAGGATAGTTGTACTGCATAGTGTACTGTATATTAACAGTAGGATAGTTGTACTGCATAGTGTACTGTATATTAACTGTAGGATAGTTGTACTGTATATTAACTGTAGGATAGTTGTACTGTATATTAACTGTAGGATAGTTGTACTGCATAGTGTACTGTATATTAACAGTAGGATAGTTGTACTGCATAGTGTACTGTATATTAACTGTAGGATAGTTGTACTGTATATTAACATAGTTGTACTGTATATTAACTGTAGGATAGTTGTACTGTAGGATAGTTGTACTGTATATTAACTGTAGGATAGTTGTACTGCATAGTGTACTATATATTAACTGTAGGATAGTTGTACTGTATATTAACTGTAGGATAGTTGTACTGTATATTAACTGTAGGATAGTTGTACTGTATATTAACTGTAGGATAGTTGTACTGTATATTAACAGTAGGATAGTTGTACTGTATATTAACAGTAGGATAGTTGTACTGTATATTAACTGTAGGATAGTTGTACTGTATATTAACTGTAGGATAGTTGTACTGTATATTAACAGTAGGATAGTTGTACTGTATATTAACTGTAGGATAGTTGTACTGTATATTAACTGTAGGATAGTTGTACTGTATATTAACTGTAGGATAGTTGTACTGTAAATTAACTGTAGGATAGTTGTACTGTATATTAACTGTAGGATAGTTGTACTGTATATTAACAGTAGGATAGTTGTACTGTATATTAACTGTAGGATATGTAAATTAACAGTAGGATAGTTGTACTGTAAATTAACTGTAGGATAGTTGTACTGTATATTAACTGTAGGATAGTTGTACTGTAAATTAACTGTAGGATAGTTGTACTGTATATTAACTGTAGGATAGTTGTACTGTATATTAACTGTAGGATAGTTGTACTGTATTATTAACTGTATATTAGGATAGTTGTACTGTATATTAACAGTAGGATAGTTGTACTGTATATTAACTGTAGGATAGTTGTACTGTATATTAACTGTAGGATAGTTGTACTGTATATTAACTGTAGGATAGTTGTACTGTATATTAACAGTAGGATAGTTGTACTGTAAATTAACTGTAGGATAGTTGTACTGTATATTAACTGTAGGATAGTTTAATATTAACTGTAGGATAGTTGTACTGTATATTAACTGTAGGATAGTTGTACTGTATATTAACTGTAGGATAGTTGTACTGTAAATTAACTGTAGGATAGTTGTACTGTATATTAACTGTAGGATAGTTGTACTGTATATTAACTGTAGGATAGTTGTACTGCATAGTGTACTGTATATTAACTGTAGGATAGTTGTACTGTATATTAATAGTAGGATAGTTGTACTGTATATTAACTGTAGGATAGTTGTACTATATATTAACTGTAGGATAGTTGTACTGCATAGTGGATACATCCTCATATATGTTATTTTCACTCCATTTTGGCACCTCTTTCCTCCTTTTTTTTCCAGCTTTGAAACATTTGACATCAACAGTTTTGAACAGTTTTGCATCAACTACGCCAACGAGAAACTGCAACAACAGTTCAACTTGGTATGTATTGTATTCTCTAGTGACACAGACTCCAGTAGCTACAGCCACTCCAGATGTGGTATTGGGTTCTGGGATTACGAAGTCTGCAATGTCTCAATTGTGGTGAAAACAATACACTTGTTTCACTGAAAGGTTGTAACAACTAAGAGATATATATATATATATTCTGCTGTTTCCTGTATCAGCATGTGTTTAAGCTGGAGCAGGAGGAGTACATGAAGGAGGATATTCCCTGGACTCTGATAGACTTCTATGACAACCAGCCGGTCATTGACCTGATTGAAGCTAAGATGGGCATCCTGGACCTTCTAGATGAAGAATGTTTGGTGAGACCAATTTATGTATTTAACAAATATGTGTATAGTTTTTTTATTTTTGTATGACAGGACAGTGTGAAATCTAAAATGGATAATTAACTTGGGGCTCGATGCGTTGTATGGAAAATAAATGAAAGACGTGGAAGGTGTGTTCCTCGACACGCTCAGTGGAGTCGGAAAAACTGACCTTCCGCGGAGTGGCATTATTTTCCCACGGAACGAATAGAGACCCGAGTTGATTATCCCTTTTATACCCTGGCTATAATTTAACACATTTACCTCTAGAAATGTGTTAATTTGCAGGTAGAAATGTGTTCAACAGCCACTGAAGTATCTAGCTTGTTTACTAGATGGCTACAGTAGTTGTCGTGGTAACCAAATCATCGGTCCTAGCTTACCGTTATAAAAATCTAAGTCAACAAAAAAATGTGTTTTCAGTTTGACTTTTACTTTCAAAAGCAGCTCAAACATAGGACATGTGAGAAGGAACTAAAGCCATTTAATTCTACCTTGTGTATATGACAAATTTGAGTTGTCATATACACATGTTATAGCAAAATGCTTGTGTTTCTAGATCCAACAGTGCAGTAATATCAAACAATGCACACAATCTAAAGTAAAGGAATGGAATTAAGAATATATAAATATTTAGATGAGCAATGTCAGAGTGGCATAGACCAAGATACTATAGAATACAGTATATACATATGAGATGAGTAATACATAGGCTAAGATACTATAGAATACAGTATATACATATGAGATGAGTAATATATAGGCTAAGATACTATAGAATACAGTATATACATATGAGATGAGAGTAATACTATAGACTAAGATACATATGAGATAGAATAGGCTAAGATACTATAGAATACAGTATATACATATGAGATGAGTAATGTATAGACTAAGATACAGTACAATGGGACAGAATACAGTATATACATATGAGATGAGTAATATATAGGCTAAGATACTATAGAATACAGTATATACATATGAGATGAGTAATATATAGGCTAAGATGCTATAGAATACAGTATATACATATGAGATGAGTAATACATAGACTAAGATACTATAGAATACAGTATATACATATGAGATGAGTAAAGCAGTATGGAAACATGATTAAAGTGACTAGTGATACATTTATTAAAGTGGCCAGTGATTTCAAGTCCATGTATATTGAGCAGCAGCCTCTAATGTGCTAGTGATGGCTGTTTAACAATCTGATGGCCTTGAGATAGAAGCTGTTTTTCAGTCTCTCGGTCCCAGCTATGATGCACCTGTACTGACCTCGCCTTCTGGATGATAGCGGGGTGAACAGGCAGTGGCTCGGGTGGTTGTTGTCCTTGATTATCTTTTTGGCCTTCCTGTGACATCGGGTGCTGTTGGTGTCCTGGAGGGCAGGTGGTTTGCCCCCGGTGATGCGTTGTGCAGACCTCACTACCCTCTGGAGAGCCCTGCTGTTGCGGGCGGTGTAGTTGCTGTACCAGGCGGTGATACAGCCCAACAGGATCCTCTCGATTTGTAAAAGTTTGGCCACCTGGGGGCAGCCCGTCAGGAAGTCCAGGACCCAGTTGACAGGGCGGGGTTCAGACCCAGGGCCTTGAGCTTAATGATGAGCTGGGAGGGTACTATGGTGTTGAAGGCTGAGCTATAGTCAATCAACAGCATTCTTACATAGGTATTCCTCTTGTCCAGATGGGTTAGGGCAGTGTGCAGTGAGATGTCGATTGCATCGTCTGTGGATCTATTGGGGAAGTAAGCCAATTGGAGTGGGTCTAGGGTGTCAGGTAGGGTGGAGGTGATATGGTCCTTGACTAGTCTCTCAAAGCACTTCATGATGACAGAAGTGAGTGCTATGAGTGGGTCCTAGTCATTTTGTTATTTGATACAGGAACAGTGGTAGCCATCTTGAAGCATGTGGGGACAGCAGACTGGGATAGGGAGAGAGGGAATATGTCTGTAAACACTCCAGCCAGCTGGTCTGTGCATGCTCTGAGGACGTGGCTAGGGATGCCGTCTGGGCCAGCAGCCTTGCGAGGGTTAACATGTTTAAATGTTTTACTCACATCTGCCACGGAGAAGGAGAGCCCACAGTCCTTGGTAGCGGGCCGCATCATTGGCACTGTGTTATCCTCAAAGCGGATGAAGAAGTTGTTTAGCTTGTCCGGAAGCAAGACGTCGATGTCCACGGCGTGGCTGGTTTTCTCTTTGTAGTCCGTGATCGTCTATAGACCCTGCCACGTACGTCTCGTGTCTGAGCCGTTGAATTGCGACTCCACTTTGTCTCCGTACTGATGTTTTGCCTGTTTGATTGTCTTATGGAGGGAATAACTACACTGTTTGTATTTAACCATATTCCCAGTCACCTTGCCGTGGTTAAATGCGCTGGTTCGCGCTTTCAGTTTTGCGCGAATGTTGCCATATTGTTTTAGGTAGGTTTTAATAGTCACAGTGGGTACAACATCTCCTATACACTTTGTCACCGTTTATCAGGAAGTGTATAGGAGATGTTGTACCCAATATACCATGCGTTATAGGGAAATTATGCATGCTCTAGAATGGCCTTCAAGCCAATCAGAAACAAGTATTCAACAATGCCATGGTATAATTAAGCAATAAAGAGTGAGGGGGTGTGGTATATGGCCAATATACCACAGCTAAGGGATGTTCTTATGCACAACATAATGTGGAGTGCCTGCCCTTAGCTGTGGTATGTTGGCCGTAAACCACAAACCCCCGAGGTGCGTTATTACTATTATAAACTTGTTACCAACATAATTAGAGCAGTAAAACTAAATGTTTTGTTATACCCGTGGTATACAGTCTTGTTTTTTATTGATCCTTTATTTAACTATAAAGGTATACCCCAGCTGTCAGCCAATCAGCATTCAGGGCTGGAAGCAGACAGTTTTATAATGGATGATACACAGTGGAGGAAGGGATAGAGAGGGCAAAGTGGCTGAGACGAGGCTCCAACTCCCCTTCGCCATGGATTATATGTGATCCAGAGTCGGCAGCACTAGTCTGTGGCATATTGTTTTGCATTTCTAATACTGCATGTTCAATTTTTATCAATCTCTCTCTTTATCTCTCTCTCTCTCTTTCTTTTTCACTCTCTCTCTTTCTCTCTTTCTCTCTTTCTTTTTCTTTCTCTTTTTCTCTTTCTCTCTTTTTTTCTCTTTTTCTCTTTCTCTCTTTCTCTTTCTTTTTCTCTCTTTTCTCTTTCTCTTTCTCTCTTTCTCTTTTTCTCTTTTTCTCTTTCTCTCTTTTTTCTTCTCTCTTTTTCTCTTTCTTTCTCTTTCTTTCTTTTTCTCTTTCTTTTTCTCTTTCTTTCTTTTTCTCTCTTTTTCTCTTTCTTTTTCTCTTTCTTTTTCTCTTTCTTTTTATTTTTCTTATCTATTTATTTTTCTCTCTCTCTTTCTCTCTCTCTTCTCTTTCTCTTTTTCTCTCTCTCTTCTCTTTCTCTCTTTTCTCTCTCTTCTCTTTTTCTCTCTCTTTCTCTTTTTCTCTCTTTTCTTTTTCTCTCTTTCTTTTTCTCTCTTTCTTTTTCTCTCTTTCTTTTTCTCTTTCTTTCTCTCTTTCTCTCTCTCTTTCTTTTTCTCTCTTTCTTTTTCTCTTTCTTTCTCTCTTTCTCTCTCTCTTTCTTTCTCTCTCTCTCTCTCTTTCTCTTTTTCTCTCTTTCTCTTTTTCTCTCTTTCTTTTTCTCCCTTTCATACTCTCTTTCTTTCTCTCTTTCTTTCTTTCTCTCTTTCTCTCTCTCTCTTTTTCTCTTTCTTTCTCTTTCTCTCCCTTTCTTTCTTTCTCTCTTTCTTTCTTTCTCTCTTTTTCTCTTTCTTTCTCTTTCTCTCCCTTTCTTTCTCTCTCTCTTTCTCTCTCTTTCTTTCTTTCTCCCTTTCTCATACTTTCTTTCTTTCTCTTTCTTTCTCTCTTTTTCTCATAC
>NC_060173.1:5568744-5678744 GCF_021184085.1 Oncorhynchus gorbuscha
CCAAACCCTACAATTCGGCTAAAAGCTAAACCAGGTTCAGGGATTAGCTGAAATACAATCAAATCATTAAACTAAAGATCATGTAAAATAAATAAAATAAAAACTATTCACTGAAGTTTTTAAAGTTCCTCTTTGTGATGACATGAAGCTTAGAATATTTTATTTCTCACATCTGGTCTCAAATGTCTTGGCGGGCCTCCCCGAGTGGCGCAGTGGTCTAAGACACTGCATCGCAGTTGCTGAACTGTGCCACTAGAGATCCTGGTTCTAGTCCAGGCTCTGGCGCACCCGGCCCCGACCTGAAGACCCATTGGGCAGCGCACAATTGACCCAGCATCGTCCGGGTTAGGCGAGGGTTTGGCCCAGCATCGTCCGGTTTAGGCGAGGGTTTGGCCCAGCATCGTCCGGGTTAGGCGAGGGTTTGTCCGGCAGGGATGTCCTTGTCCCATCGCACACTAGACTCCTATGGCGGGCCGTGCACAGTGCACGCTGACATGGTCCCCAGGTGTACGGTGTTTCCTCCTACACATTGGTGCGGCTGGCTTCCGGGTCAAGCGGACGTTGTGTCAAGAAGCAGTGCGGCTTGGTTGGGTCGTGTTTCGGAGGACACATGGCTCTCAACCTTCAAATCAAAGTTTATTTGTCACGTGCGCTGAATACAACAGGTGTAGTAGACCTCTCAGTGAAATGCTGAATACAACAGGTGTAGTAGACCTCACAGTGAAATGCTGAATACAACAGGTGTAGTAGACCTCACAGTGAAATGCTGAATACAACAGGTGTCGACCTTAGTGAAATGCTGAATACAACAGGTGGAGTAGACCTTACAGTGAAATACTGAATACAACAGGTGTAGTAGATCTTACAGTGAAATGCTGAATACAACAGGTGTAGTAGACCTTACAGTGAAATTCTGAATACAACAGGTGTAGTAGACCTTACAGTGAAATGCTGAATACAACAGGTGTAGTAGACCTGACAGTGAAATGCTGAATACAACAGGTGTAGTAGACCTCACAGTGAAATGCTGAATACAACAGGTGTAGTAGACCTCACAGTGAAATGCTGAATACAACAGGTGTAGTAGACCTCACAGTGAAATGCTGAATACAACAGGTGTCGACCTTGGTGAAATGCTTACTTACAGGCTCTAACCAATGGTGCCAAAAAAAGGTTGTGTGTAGGTAGGTAAGTCTCCAGAGTTCGTACGGGAGTTGCATCAATGAGACAAGACTGTAACTACCAATTGGATATCACGAAATTGGGGAGGAAAAATTGGTAAAAGTACAAAAATGAATGTCTTGGGTGAAGACACCAGTAGAAACCTATTTCTCTGATCTTATTTTAACGAATACACCAATCAGAGATGACTTTGAAGGGTATCTAGGGTTGGCTCGTGTAGTCTTCGTCACCAGCTGGGTTAGGTGTAGATCGTTACACATGTCTTTTTAGATTGGGAAATGCATGCTTCAGACAATCATACTGTAGGTCACCCAGGTAACTTCTGATTTAGTAAAAGAAGACAAACTAGTTATCTCCTCGAGTGCACGAAGGTTAACCGAGGGAGGACAGTAGACCCCCTATAACAGTTATGGATAAAAATTTTGCCCAGACAAAAGCTTAGAGATAGTAGCTAAAATTTTTGGGCATGGGAAATGGATTTCAGTAAAGAGACATATAAATTATTTTATATTAGGAATGGCCACTCCACCACCTCCTACTCTGTCAGCTCTGTACACATTATAACCCTCAATATTAACATCAGAGTCCAGAATGTCCCCAGAGATCTAAGTTTCAGTCAACACAAGAATGTCTGGATTCGTTTGCAATGCCCAGATCTTGATATACATTGGGGCAAAAAAAGTATTTAGTCAGCCACCAATTGTGCAAGTTCTCCCAGATGGTCTTTTGCTTATAAAAAGTCTCAATTGTCTAAAGTCATGCCAACCCAGTGGCAGTAGTGTTGAAAGTCATGCCAACCCAGTGGCAGTAGTATTTAAAGATATGCCAACCCAGTGGCAGTAGTGTTGAAAGTCATGCCAACCCAGTGGCAGTAGTGTTGAAAGTCATGCCAACCCAGTGGCAGTAGTATTTAAAGATATGCCAACCCAGTGACAGTAGTATTTAAAGATATGCCAACCCAGTGGCAGTAGTATTTAAAGTCATGCCAACCCAGTGACAGTAGTATTTAAAGATATGCCAACCCAGTGGCAGTAGTATTTAAAGTCATGCCAACCCAGTGGCAGTAGTATTTAAAGATATGCCAACCCAGTGGCAGTAGTATTTAAAGTCATGCCAACCCAGTGACAGTAGTATTTAAAGATATGCCAACCCAGTGACAGTAGTATTTAAAGATATGCCAACCCAGTGGCAGTAGTATTTAAAGATATGCCAACCCAGTGGCAGTAGTATTTAAAGATATGCCAACCCAGTGACAGTAGTATTTAAAGATATGCCAACCCAGTGACAGTAGTATTTAAAGATATGCCAAACGAAGCAAAACTGTTACACATACTGGACTGTTATGTATGACTCATTCTATTCCCTGACGCCTATCAGTTTCCTCTCCTGGCCAACTTCTTCCTGGAGGAGGAGCCAGGCGGAGTGGGCAGTAAAGGCATTAAAGTGAGGCCTGCCCGACCGGGGGTGAAGCCAACCAATAAGAATCTCAGGACCACCGTGGGGGAGAAGGTAGGTGACCAATCATGTTTACATTGCTTGGAAAAGAAACCAATAAACACAAATATAATTACTATACTTATCATTAAAACAACATATTGTACAGACTTTTAAAAAAAAAAAATTGTCAAATGAAAGTCATTCAGCCGACCATCTTTTTTTTGCGATTGATATGTGTAATAGAGCTTGGACCGTGTGTGACAAGTCTGTCTGTATCCTGTCTATGTATGTGACACTGTGTTTCCTTTCAGTTCCGCAGTTCTCTGTACCTGCTGATGGAGACGCTGAACGCCACCACTCCTCACTACGTACGCTGCATCAAGCCCAACGAGGAAAAGATGCCGTTCGAGTAAGTAGGCCCGAGCACGGTACCTACTTGATACTCTACGTCCGTCGGGATGAGGTCATTAAAAACCGCAAACCATCTTCTGCTACTGTAGTCTGTGTTGTCACTGTGCCCTGTCCCATGAGAGATCAATCTCTTACGAGCTCTGGACTGTATTTGTAGTTTAATATTGCATGATGTGTAAAATGGGGCTTGAAATGTGTGGTAAGACTGCAGTACTTCGGTCTCTTCAAAAGGTTCATTCTGAAGTCTTTGTGTCCTGGGGGTGTTTCTCAATACGTCATCTTGATATCCCGGAGTGTCTCGGGGGTGTTTCTCAATACGTCATCTTGATATCCCAATGTGTCCTGGGGGTGTTTCTCAATACGTCATCTTGATATCCTAGTGTGTCTCGGGGGTGTTTCTCAATACGTCATCTTGATATCCCAGTGTGTCTCGGGGTTGTTTCTCAATACGTCATCTTGATATCCTAGTGTGTCTCCGGGGTGTTTCTCAATACGTCATCTTAATATCCTAGTGTGTCTCGGGGGTGTTTCTCAATACGTCATCTTGATATCCCAGTGTGTCTCGAGGGTGTTTCTCAATACGTCATCTTGATAACCCTGAGTGTGTCTTTATGTCTCGTCAGGTATGACTCTAAGCGGGTGGTCCAGCAGCTGAGGGCGTGTGGAGTCCTGGAGACCATTCACATCAGCGCTCAGAGCTACCCCTCCAGGTGATCCTAAACCAGCATCCACCCCTCCATACTTCCAACAGTAACACAGCAGTGAAATCTACGGGCCAGTTTCCCTGAGTACAGATCAATCAGTCCTGGACTAAAAACGATGCTCTTTTAAAAACATTTTTTTGAGAATCTTTGTTGAAAGTGCTTTTTAGTCCAGGACTTTTATCTGTGTCCCGGAAAACCGTCCTTACAAGCTTAACCTTTTTGTATTAACTGAACTGTGCTCTGATTGGTCAGGTGGACGTACATAGAGTTCTACAGCCGGTACAGTATACTGATGAGCCAACAGGAGCTGGTTCTCACCGACAAGAAGCAGACGTGTAGGACCGTGCTGCAGAGGCTGATTCAGGTGAGGGTTGAAAACGTATACAGGAGATATGAGTCAACCTTCCCCCTCGTCCTCCTGCTTTTGCTTTTTATAGCACTCTTCTGATCTGTGTTCTTAACTTTTAGAATAGTAGTTGAAAGACTCCGGTTGACATCGATGAAAAGGCTTTAAAACACAACTCTTGAACTGTCTCCTTGGTGAATCTGTTATCACCTGGAGGGGTAGCTCTGTATATCCAGGTCGATCTGTTCTTTTTTTATATAAAGGTCCTTTTTGCAAACCGCTTTCCCCTCCCAGGACTCCAACCAGTACAAGTTTGGCCGGACCAAGATCTTCTTCCGAGCGGGTCAGGTGGCGTACTTGGAGAAGCTGCGATTGGACCGTCTCCGAGGGGCGTGTGTGACCATCCAGAAGCATGTGAGGGGGTGGAGCCACAGGAGGACGTTCCTCCGTATGAGGGAGGCGGCCATCATCCTGCAACAGTACGTCCGCGGACAGAGACGGATACGGTGAGTGTCTTCACAACCACTACAACAGACAGTAGACTGAGACGGTGAGTGTCTTCACAACCACTACAACAGACAGTAGACAGTAGACTGAGACGGTGAGTGTCTTCACAACCACTACAACAGACAGAGACTGATATGGTGAGTGTCTTCACAACCACTACAACAGACAGAGACTGATATGGTGAGTGTCTTCACAACCACTACAACAGACAGAGACTGATATGGTGAGTGTCTTCACAACCACTACAACAGACAGAGACTGATATGGTGAGTGTCTTCACAACCACTACAACAGACAGATGGTATCCTCAATGAAATGATACAGTCCATGAATTACAATTTTAATTTTACCCCCAATTTTGTGGTATCCAATTGTTAGTCTCTCCCGAGCCCGTACGGGAGTTGTACTAAGGTCGAAAGCCATGCGTCCTCCGAAACACAACCCAACCAAGCCGCACTGCTTCTTAACACAGAGTGCATCCAACCAGCCAGCCGCACCAATGTGTCGGAGGAAACACTGTGCACCTGGCGACCTGGTCAGCGTGCACTGCGCCCGGTGTGCGACGAGACAAGGATATCCCTACCGGCCAAACCCTCCCTAACCCGGACAACGCTAGGCCAATTAGTGCGTCGCCCCACGGACCTCCCGGTCACGGCCGGCTGCGACAGAGCCTGGGCGCGAACCCAGAGTCTCTGGTGGCACTGCAATGCCCTAGACCACTGAGCCACCCGGGAGGCCATACTTAAAGTCTTTTAACATCATTCTCAGCTCAGACATCTTACCCAATATTTGGAACCAAGGATTGATAACCACAATCCACAAAAGATGGTAGTTATCACATGCTGTTAGCCTCTTCTTCTTTTCACCCTTCCTTCTCCTCCTCCCTTGGCATTGTGGGAATATTGACATCCGTATTAGAAGGATTGTGGTCGTCTCTCCCCGTCTCTCTAGTAAATCGGTGACGGCTGCAGCGTTGAAACAGGGCTGGGCTGCTGTGGTCATTCAGAGGTACTGGAGAGGTCATCTCACCAGACAGATCTTTAGAATGGTCCGTTCCTCCTCAATCATCATCCAAGCCTTCACTAGAGGCTGGATCGCCAGAAAACGCTATAAAAAGGTATTGTGCTGTGTCCTATCTGTAGATATGAACTGAGACCGCATTGGGAATTTGACTAGATGTCTGTGTGCGTGTCTATTTTTATTAATGCATCTGTGTGTGTCAACTCTCAGATGGTGGAGGTGCAGAAAGCGCTGATCTTACAGAAGTATGCCCGGGCGTGGCTCGCCAGGAGACGCTTCCAGACCCTGCGGCGCCTGGTACACAACGTGCAGCTCTCCTACCGGTGCCAGCAGCTCAGGAAGAAACTGGAGGATCAGGTTAGAACCTCCCCCAAAAAACAGTACAACACTGACCTGGAAGAGGTGGGGTTAGTGGAGTGGAGTCTTGTTGGACAAGGTGGGGTTAGCGGGGTGGAGTCTTGTTGGACAAGGTGGGGTTAGCGGGGTGGAGTCTTGTTGGACAAGGTGGGGTTAGTTGGGTGGAGTCTTGTTGGACGAGGTGGGGTTAGTGTGGTGGAGTCTTGTTGGACGAGGTGGGGTGGAGTAACAGAGAACGTACTGTAAACTCACTCCACAGCTAACTTGAAATGTAGCAGATGGTGTTGGTGGGATGGGATACATTTTTTGGTCTGGGTCTTAGTCTCAGCTCATGATCTCTGACTAGACCGTAGTGTTTAGTCACTCAACTCGTGAGGTCAACAAACTGTATAGCATTTCTTTGACGTCTGTCCTTCCAGGGCAAAGAGAACTGTGGGTTACTCGAGAGGCTGACAAGTCTGGCCGGTGCTCACGCCCAAGGTCTCGACAAGCTGCACAGTCTGGAGGCCCAGCTGGGGAAATCAGCCACTGAGAAGGCTTCGCTAGAGGAGCGAGAGAAGAAGAGCAAGGAGGACGCCGCCAAGACGATCGCCCAGCTTCAACAGGAAAAAGACGGGTTCATCGTGCAGAAACAGGACTTGGAAAAGAAGCTTGCAGATACAGCAACAGAGATGAAAGGTAAGAGGAAGGAAATGATGGCTCAGATTGTTCTCTTTTTAAACCTCGTAAATTTAAAAAAAAGGTGGTCTTGCACTGGCATATATGATCTTGGTCCACCGAGTTGGATAACACCGTTGCTATGGATTAGGATTGGGTGATATTTCGATAAGTGTCGGATATCGAAGATGATTAAGAGCCCTCGTAGATGGTGACGACATCGTGATGCGACAGAACATTGTACAGCCTATTTCAACTTTACTGGCACCACGCTGTAAAGAGCCGCAATAAATATGTTATAAACAATTTACAGAATGCGAGAGTAGAGCAAAATGTCAACAAACAAACATTTCCCTCTCTCAATGTCAATGATTTTCACCATATAACGTACTCTATTTTAAAAGCCTCATTTTGTATTTTTCGTCCCCTCAATTTGACATCAATATGACTTCAGTTTTTATGCATGCTGGCTGGCATTCTCCCTCCATGCTACTTCACGCCAGGGTAGTGGGTTCGATCCCCGGGACCACCCATACGTAGAATGTATGCACACATGACTAAGTCGCTTTGGATAAAAGCGTCTGCTAAATGGCATATATTATTATTATATTATTCACCCTCCATGCTACTTCACCCTCCATGCTACTTCACCCTCCATGCTACTTATATATATGCCATTTAGCAGACGCTTTTATCCAAAGCGACTTACAGTCATGTGTGCATACATTCTACGTATGGGTGGTCCCGGGAATCGAACCCACTACCCTGGCGTTACAAGCGCCATGCTCTACCAACTGAGCTACAGAAGGACTTCACCCTCCATGCTACTTCATGATCATACAACACATTTATCAGACCGTTTGAAATTGTTTTGAATAAGCTAGGACATAATAGGCTCATGTAATAATGAGAGGTAAAACAACCAATAGCAAGAGAGAACAATTGAACAAGCAGTTGTTGTTTTTTTAACAAAGCTTTACAGTTGAGCAAAGCTTAGTGTATTATAGATGCATGTATCTCTCTTCCTTGTCATTGTGAACCAAAAAAAAACAACCAAAAAACGAATCCTACTAATTAAAATAGCCTGAAATACAAGCTAAAGTTACAAATATATATTTTTATTTCCCCCAAATGGGCTATACTAATTAAAGTGGATAATGTCCTAAAGTTGCAGTTTTCAAATGGGAACCATTTTGAAAGTCAGTCTCTCTATCGGCCATTTTCTATCACCAATTTATTTTGAAGGATAAATATTACAGGTAACAAGAAGTGAAATTGAGCAAACAATATGAAGATGGGAAATGTCGAATGAGAAGTCATGGCGCTTGTAACGCCAGGGTAGTGGGTTCAATTCCCGGGACCACCCATACGTAGAATGTATGCACACATGACTGTAAGTCGCTTTGGATAAAAGCGTCTGCTAAATGGCATTTATTATTATTATATTATATATTATATTATATTAGAAGTCAAAAGACTTCTAAAATAAACTGTGTGTGTAGTAGGCCTATTTCCATAGCCTACTATTAATTTTATTCTGTGTTTCACTTCTTTAATTTCTAGACGGCTTCGATCAAATCAAGACGACTCTGAAAGAAGATCTGGAACGAGAAGAAAGATTGAGGAAGTAAGAGTTGCTTCGTGTACCTATACCGTTTTTTAAAAACTTCTGAGCCGAGCCGAGCTAAACCAAGCTAAGCTGTACTGGGCTGAGCCGAGCTAAACCAAGCTAAGCTGTACTGGGCTGAGCCGAGCTAAACCAAGCTAAGCTGTACTGGGCTGAGCCGAGCTAAACCAAGCTAAGCTGTACTGGGCCGAGCTAAACCAAGCTAAACTGTACTGGGCCGAGCTAAACCAAGCTAAGCTGTACTGGGCTTGGCCTGGTTACTCATCCACCATAGTAGCAGGAACGGTGGGAATATCTGAGCCAGCTTGGTATGGTTACTCATCCACCATAGTAGCAGGAACGGTGGGAATATCTGAGCCAGTCCAGTATGGGTCAGGTCCAGTATGGGGGTCAGGTCCAGTATGGGTCAGGTCCGGTCCAGTATGGGTCAGGTCCGGTCCAGTATGGGTCAGGTCCGGTCCAGTATGGGTCAGGTCGGTCCAGTATGGGTCAGGTCCGGTCCAGTATGGGTCCAGTATGGGTCAGGTCCAGTATGGGTCAGGTCAGTATGGGTCAGGTCAGTATGGGTCAGGTCCAGTATGGGGTCATGGGTCAGGTCCAGTATGGGTCAGGTCAGGTCCAGTATGGGTCAGGTCCAGTATGGGTCAGGTCCAGTATGGGTCAGGTCTCCAGTATGGGTCAGGTCCGGTCCAGTATTGGTCAGGTCCAGTATGGGTCGGGTCCAGTATGGGTCGGGTCCAGTATGGGTCGGGTCCAGTATGGGTCGGGTCCAGTATGGTCCAGGTCCGGGTCCAGTATGGTCCAGTATGGGTCGGGTCCAGTATGGTCCAGTATGGGTCGGGTCCAGTATGGTCCAGTATGGGTCAGGTCCAGTATGGTCCAGTCCAGTATGGTCCAGTACAGTAATGGTCAGGTCCAGTATGGGTCAGGTCATGGTCCAGTATTGTGAAAAGGACACGATATTGATCTAGTTTAGTTTCTCAGGATTGCAGAGAACAACCTTGACCTGCAGAAGGAGGACCATGAGAAGGAGGTGGAGATTCTGAGGGAGGAGAACAGGAGGCTGAAGGAGGAGAGAGTCCGCCTGCAGAGACAGACTGAGGAGGGGGCGCAGGTCAACACTGATCTACAGGACCAGGTCATACAGCTCACCAAGCACGTCAAGGTGAGGTTGAAGGTCATTGGTCGTACAGCTCACCAAGCACGTCAAGGTGAGGTCATTGGTCGTACAGCTCACCAAGCACGTCAAGGTGAGGTCATTGGTCGTACAGCTCACCAAGCACGTCAAGGTGAGGTCATTGGTCGTACAGCTCACCAAGCACGTCAAGGTGAGGTCATTGGTCGTACAGCTCACCAAGCACGTCAAGGTGAGGTCATTGGTCGTACAGCTCACCAAGCACGTCAAGGTGAGGTCATTGGTCGTACAGCTCACCAAGCACGTCAAGGTGAGGTTGAAGGTCATTTGGCCGTACAGCTCACCAAGCACGTCAAGGTGAGGTCATCGGTCGTACAGGTCACCAAGCACGTCAAGGTGAGGTTGAAGGTCATTGGTCGTACAGCTCACCAAGCACGTCAAGGTAAGGTCATTGGTCGTACAGCTCACCAAGCACGTCAAGGTGAGGTCATTGGTCATACAGCTCACCAAGCACGTCAAGGTGAGGTCATTGGTCGTACAGCTCACAAGCATGTTAAGGTGAGGTCATTGGTTGTACAGCTCACCAAGCACGTCAAGGTGAGGTCATTGGTCGTACAGCTCACCAAGCACGTCAAGGTGAGGTTGAAGGTCATTGGTCGTACAGCTCACCAAGCACGTCAAGGTGAGGTCATCGGTCGTACAGCTCACCAAGCACGTCAAGGTGAGGTCATCGGTCGTACAGCTCACCAAGCACGTCAAGGTGAGGTCATTGGTCGTACAGCTCACCAAGCATGTTAAGGTGGGGTTGAAGGTCATTGGTCGTACAGCTCACCAAGCACGTCAAGGTGAGGTCATTGGTCGTACAGCTCACCAAGCACGTCAAGGTGAGGTCATTGGTCGTACAGCTCACCAAGCACGTCAATGTGAGGTTCAAAAGGTGAAGGATTACTTGACTGATGTATTGATTGATTGGTTGGTTAGTTCATTGATTGATTTTTCCTCTTCCAAGGTTATACCGGAGTTACGGAAGGATCTTCATAACCTCCAAACCCAGAGAGATGATCTGGACCGGAGAATGAAGGGGCAGTCAGAAGAAGCGATAGGTACAGTAGGTCTACTCGGTTAATTCACACTACTGTGCCCTATACTGTCCTGGCTACCCATCCACCATCGTTGCTGATGCAGTGGAAAGGACAATGTGAAAAGAAAACATCCGAGCCAGTCCAGTACAGGGTGGGTCAGGTACAGGGTGGTTCAGGTCCAGTACAGGGTGGTTCAGGTCCAGTACAGGGTGGTTCAGGTCCAGTACAGGGTGGTTCAGGTCCAGTACAGGGTGGTTCAGGTCCAGTACAGGGTGGTTCAGGTCCAGTACAGGGTGGTTCAGGTCCAGTACAGGGTGGTCCAGTACAGGGTGGGTCAGGTCCAGTACAGGGTGGGTCAGGTCCAGTACAGGGTGGGTCAGGTCCAGTACAGGGTGGTCCAGTACAGGGTGGGTCAGGTCCAGTACAGGGTGGTCCAGTACAGGGTGGTTCAGGTCCAGTACAGGGTGGTTCAGTACAGGGTGGTCCAGTACAGGGTGGTTCAGGTCCAGTACAGGGTGGTTCAGGTCCAGTACAGGGTGGTTCAGGTCCAGTACAGGGTGGTCCAGTACAGGGTGGTCCAGGTCCAGTACAGGGTGGTCCAGGTCCAGTACAGGGTGGTTCAGTACAGGGTGGGTCAGGTCCAGTACAGGGTGGTTCAGGTCGGCATGATAGTGTGAAAAAAGGATGAATTGCTCCCAAAGGATTTTATCGTCAGGCCGTGATCGTTTTGTCGCCAGGCCTTGAATGTTTGTGACTCTTTTCCTACAGCTAAGATGAGTGTGATTACAAGACAACTTCTTGGTGGCATGATGGAAGAGGAGGTCATTTCGCTACATGTGTAACTATGTTATTCTCTATGTAACTATATTATTCTCAATACATATTTGGGACAAGTGATAGGTTCAATCCAGTTTACACATGTTTTTTTTGTTAAAAAGGTTGGCCTCCGATGGGCCAGAACAGATCTATGAAGCTGGGGATCTGGTGACAGCTTTTGATGGGCTGCAGAAAGCTTCCAGGTCTGACACGTTTGGTTTTTCCCATCTAACTCTGGATCTCTACATTAACCTGGTCCCAGATCAGTTTGTGCTGTCTCCACAAACCCCTACTGGTCCCAGATCAGTTTGTGCTGTCTCCACAAACCCCTACTGGTCCCAGATCAGTTTGTGCTGTCTCCACAAACCCCTACTGGTCCCAGATCTGTTTGTGCTGTCTCCACAAACCCCTACTGGTCCCAGATCAGTTTGTGCTGTCTCCACAAACCCCTACTGGTCCCAGATCAGTTTGTGCTGTCTCCACAAACCCCTACTGGTCCCAGATCAGTTTGTGCTGTCTCCACAAACCCCCTACTGTATGGTCACTGTCGTGATGCTTGTCGTGACACTCACTACGCTGAAGGTGTCTGGATAAGAGCAGCTGCTACGTGACATAATGTTAGCACTGCTACGTAACATAATGTTAGCACTGCTACGTGACATAATGTTAGCACTGCTACGTGACATAATGTTAGCACTGCTACGTGACATAATGTTAGCACTGCTACGTGACATAATGTTAGCACTGCTACGTGACATAATGTTTTAGCACTGCTACGTGACATAATGTTAGCACTGCTACGTGACATAATGTTAGCACTGCTACGTGACATAATGTTAGCACTGCTACGTGACATAATGTTAGCAATGCTACTGTAAGGATTCACATGGCCGTTCTGCCCCAATGTGAGCAATAAACCTTACTGAGTGTTTAGAAAATAGACATCTCTGTTTCACACGGTGATCATTTGACATCCAAGACTGAATTAAGGTGTTGTTGGTTGGTCTGTCTGACGCTGGTTGGTTGGTTGGTCTGTCTGACGCCGGTTGGTTGTTTGGTTGGTTGGTCTGTCTGACGCCGGTTGGTTGGTTGGTTGGTTGGTCTGTCTGACGCCGGTTGGTTGGTTGGTTGGTCTGTCTGACGCCGGTTGGTTGGTTGGTTGGTTGGTTGGTCTGTCTGACGCCGGTTGGTTGGTTGGTTGGTCTGTCTGACGCCGGTTGGTTGGTTGGTTGGTTGGTTGGTCTGTCTGACGCTGGTTGGTTGATTGGTCTGTCTGACGCTGGTTGGTTGGTTGGTCTGTCTGACTGTGTGACTTGTTCGTCTGTCTGCCGGCAGAGTGCTGGAGAGGAAGCAGAAGGAACAGAAAGAGGTCTCCGACAGCCAGATAGAGGGGCTGATGTTCAAGGTGGAACACCTGCAGAACGAAAACAATCAGCTGCAGAAACTGTTCCAAGAAAAAATGTCTGTCAACGACAGCATCGGCCAGGAAGTGACCAGGCTGAACCAGGAAAACATGGTCATACCTGAACTGAAGCAGACGGTGTCAGAGCTACAACGACATAAACAGGAACTGGAGGAGCAACTGGAGGAGCAGACCAGAGGGATGACAGGTAGACACAGTACACTACACCATCACTTCGGCCTCTAGGTTCGGGGTCAGTGTTATCCAGTCAACTCAGGAACTCAGGAAGTCATTACAAGCATTTATCTCTCTTTTTTTTTAGAACAAATTGAGGAGATATCAAAAAAGCTTCAAATGAATGTTGAAGAGGAAGCCACCCAACGCAGGTACATATATATAGTACGGTAGTATCCCAACGCAGGTACATATATATAGAACGGTAGTATCCCAACTCAGGTACATATATATAGTACAGTAGTATCCCAACGCAGGTACATATATATAGTACGGTAGTATCCCAACGCAGGTACATATATATAGTACGGTAGTATCCCAACGCAGGTACATATATATAGTACGGTAGTATCCCAACGCAGGTACATATATATATAGTACGGTAGTATCCCAACGCAGGTACATATATATAGAACGGTAGTATCCCAACGCAGGTACATATATATAGTACGGTAGTATCCCAACGCAGGTACATATATATAGTACGGTAGTATCCCAACGCAGGTACATATATATATAGTACGGTAGTATCCCAACGCAGGTACATATATATATAGTACGGTAGTATCCCAACGCAGGTACATATATATAGTACGGTAGTATCCCAATGCAGGTACATATATATATAGTACGGTAGTATATATCCTCAAGCCCTGAAATCATATAACAATATTCCATTGTCTGCAGATGCTTTTATCCAAAGCGACATGCAGGACAGTGAGTGCACACATTTACACTGTGTGTATGTATGTGTGTATATATATATATATATATATATATATATATATATATATATATATATATATATATATATATATATATATCCCAACGGGAATTGAACCCACAACCACTATCACGACATGCTAGCACCACACCCTTACCAACTGAACCACAATCAAGCCGTCATTACTATTCTGTTCACGACTGACCCCCTAACCTCTCTGTTCAGGCTGTTGGAGCAGCATGAGCAGGTGAAGCGGGAGGAGGTGGAGAGGAGGGTGGAGGAGCTGGAGGAGGTGCTCAGGAGACAGAAGAACACGGAGACTGAGGCCAAGACCAGATTCACTCAGGAGGCATCACGACTCACTGCAGAGAACATGGTGTGTGACTGACTGACTGTTTGTGACTGACTGTTTGTGACTGACTGTTTGTGACGCTGACTGAGAGTGAGGCAGGCTTGACTGAGAGTGAGGCAGGCTTGACTGAGAGTGAGGCAGGCTTGACTGAGAGTGAGGCAGGCTTGACTGAGAGTGAGGCAGGCTTGACTGAGAGTGAGGCAGGCTTGACTGAGAGTGAGGCAGGCTTGACTGAGAGTGAGGCAGGCTTGACTGAGAGTGAGGCAGGCTTGACTGAGAGTGAGGCAGGCTTGACTGAGAGTGAGGCAGGCTTGACTGAGAGTGAGGCAGGCTTGACTGACTGAGAGTGAGGCAGGCTTGACTGACTGAGAGTGAGGCAGGCTTGACTGACTGAGAGTGAGGCAGGCTTGACTGACTGAGAGTGAGGCAGGCTTGACTGACTGAGAGTGAGGCAGGCTTGACTGACTGAGAGTGAGGCAGGCTTGACTGACTGAGAGTGAGGCAGGCTTGACTGACTGAGAGTGAGGCAGGCTTGACTGACTGAGAGTGAGGCAGGCTTGCTTGACTGACTGAGAGTGAGGCAGGCTTGACTGACTGAGAGCTTGAGAGCAGGCTTGACTGACTGAGAGTGAGGCAGGCTTGACTGACTGAGAGTGAGGCAGGCTTGACTGACTGAGAGTGAGGCAGGCTTGACTGACTGAGGCTTGAGTGAGGCTTGACTGACTGAGAGTGAGGCAGGCTTGACTGACTGAGAGTGAGGCAGGCTTGACTGACTGAGAGTGAGGCAGGCTTGACTGACTGAGAGTGAGGCAGGCTTGACTGACTGAGAGTGAGGCAGGCTTGACTGACTGAGAGTGAGGCAGGCTTGACTGACTGAGAGTGAGGCAGGCTTGACTGACTGAGAGTGAGGCAGGCTTGGCTTGACTGACTGAGAGTGAGGCAGGCTTGACTGACTGAGAGTGAGGCAGGCTTGACTGACTGAGAGTGAGGCAGGCTTGAGACTGTGAGTGAGGCAGGCTTGACTGACTGAGAGTGAGGCAGGCTTGACTGACTGAGAGTGAGGCAGGCTTGACTGACTGAGAGTGAGGCAGGCTTGACTGACTGAGAGTGAGGCAGGCTTGACTGACTGAGAGTGAGGCAGGCTTGACTGACTGAGAGTGAGGCAGGCTTGACTGACTGAGAGTGAGGCAGGCTTGACTGACTGAGAGTGAGGCAGGCTTGACTGACTGAGAGTGAGGCAGGCTTGACTGACTGAGAGTGAGGCAGGCTTGACTGACTGAGAGTGAGGCAGGCTTGACTGACTGAGAGTGAGGCAGGCTTGACTGACTGAGAGTGAGGCAGGCTTGACTGACTGAGAGTGAGGCAGGCTTGACTGACTGAGAGTGAGGCAGGCTTGACTGACTGAGAGTGAGGCAGGCTTGACTGACTGAGAGTGAGGCAGGCTTGACTGACTGAGAGTGAGGCAGGCTTGACTGACTGAGAGTGAGGCAGGCTTGACTGACTGAGAGTGAGGCAGGCTTGACTGACTGAGAGTGAGGCAGGCTTGACTGACTGAGAGTGAGGCAGGCTTGACTGACTGAGAGTGAGGCAGGCTTGACTGACTGAGAGTGAGGCAGGCTTGACTGACTGAGAGTGAGGCAGGCTTGACTGACTGAGAGTGAGGCAGGCTTGACTGACTGAGAGTGAGGCAGGCTTGACTGACTGAGAGTGAGGCAGGCTTGACTGACTGAGAGTGAGGCAGGCTTGACTGACTGAGAGTGAGGCAGGCTTGACTGACTGAGAGTGCAGGCTTGACTGACTGAGAGTGAGGCAGGCTTGACTGACTGAGAGTGAGGCAGGCTTGACTGCTTGACTGACTGAGAGTGAGGCAGGCTTGACTGACTGAGAGTGAGGCAGGCTTGACTGACTGAGAGTGAGGCAGGCTTGACTGACTGAGAGTGAGGCAGGCTTGACTGACTGAGAGTGAGGCAGGCTTGACTGACTGACTGAGAGTGAGGCAGGCTTGACTGACTGAGAGTGAGCAGGCTTGACTGACTGAGAGTGACTGACTGACTGAGAGTGAGGCAGGCTTGACTGACTGTGAGGCTTGACTGACTGAGAGTGCAGGACTGACTGAGAGTGAGAGGCTTACTGACTGTGACTGACTGTGAGACTGACTGACTGTGAGACTGACTGACTGTGAGACTGACTGACTGACTGACTGTGAGACTGTGAGACTGACTGACTGTGAGACTGACTGACTGTGAGACTGACTGACTGTGAGACTGACTGACTGACTGACTGTGAGACTGACTGACTGACTGACTGACTGTGAGACTGTGAGACTGACTGACTGTGAGACTGACTGACTGACTGACTGTGAGACTGTGAGACTGACTGACTGTGAGACTGACTGACTGACTGACTGTGAGACTGTGAGACTGACTGACTGAGACTGACTGACTGACTGACTGACTGACTGACTGACTGACTGTGAGACTGACTGACTGACTGACTGACTGTGAGACTGACTGACTGACTGACTGACTGTGAGACTGACTGACTGACTGACTGACTGTGAGACTGACTGACTGACTGACTGACTGTGAGACTGACTGACTGACTGACTGACTGTGAGACTGTGAGACTGACTGACTGACTGTGAGACTGTGAGACTGACTGACTGACTGTGAGACTGTGAGACTGACTGACTGACTGTGAGACTGTGAGACTGACTGACTGACTGTGAGACTGTGAGACTGACTGACTGACTGTGAGACTGACTGACTGTTTGTTTGACTGACTGACTGACTGTGAGACTGACTGTTTGTTTGACTGTGAGACTGACTGTTTGTTTGACTGTGTGTGTAATTCAGTCCTTGTGATATTTCCGTTTAATTCCAGGACTTTGAAGAACAGCTCGACATGAAGGATCGGTTGATAAGGAAGCTGCAAAATAAAATCAAGAGTCTTCAAACGTCCGAGAAAGGTAACATGATTATGCACTGACAAAGTAAACTTCTGGTACATTCTATCTATCAATTGATATTCAGCTCATTTCCTGTTTCTTTTGTGGTTTCTTCCTCAGCCAATCAAATGCCAGCGCCCACTATTCCCAAAGAATACCTCGGAATGTTGGAGTACAAGAGGGAGGATGAACCCAAGCTCATTCAATACATAATTCTGGGTAATGAACACGTCAACAAGAATCGTGACGTTGTTTTTAAAGTATCGCATGACCCCAGATGTCTATGTGGCCTAAGAAAATAGATCACACGAACCTAAGAGGATGAACTAATAACTGGTTCTCACTATGAAAGTGTGACATCTCAAACAACAGCAGCAGCTTACAGGGTTTGTCTCATGTCTGTAACTGGGTTGTGTTCATTAGGCATCAAATGGAAGAAAGACTGAAACAGGGAGGGACTACCTGCTCTTGTCCAATAAGGAATGCCTAATTTTAATTTAGCTTCTCTTCATGTGTGTCCGTTAACCTGGCCCATTTTTTTTTTTTTGCATGAAAAAGCTTCATGTGTGTCCGTTAACCTGGCCCATGTTTGTTGTGTGTGAAACCCTCAACATGATAACACCACTCTGGCCCTCTTTGTCAGACCTGAAACCCAGGGGGTAGTGGTCAACATGGGGGCTTCTCTTCAGTGGTCAACAGATGAAACCCAGGGGGATCATGATCCCCAACATGGCCGCCCAGCTTCTCTTCATGTGTGTCCGTTAACCTGGCCCATGTTTGTAACTGTGTTTGCAGACCTGAAACCCAGGGGGGTAATGGTCAACATGATCCCCAACATGGCCGCCCAGCTTCTCTTCATGTGTGTCCGTTAATCTGGCCCATGTTTGTAACTGTCCTATGTTTGCAGACCTGAAACCCAGGGGGGTAGTGGTCAACATGATCCCCAACATGGCCGCCCAGCTTCTCTTCATGTGTGTCCGTTAACCTGGCCCATGTTTGTAACTGTGTTTGCAGACCTGAAACCCAGGGGGGTAGTGGTCAACATGATCCCCAACATGGCCGCCCAGCTTCTCTTCATGTGTGTCCGTTAACCTGGCCCATGTTTGTAACTGTGTTTGCAGACCTGAAACCCAGGGGGGTAGTGGTCAACATGATCCCCAACATGGCCGCCCAGCTTGTTTCTTCATGTGTGTCCGTTAACCTGGCCCATGTTTGTAACTGTGTTTGCAGACCTGAAACCCAGGGGGGTAGTGGTCAACATGATCCCCAACATGGCCGCCCAGCTTCTCTTCATGTGTGTCCGTTAACCTGGCCCATGTTTGTAACTGTGTTTGCAGACCTGAAACCCAGGGGGTGGCCCATGTTTGTAACTGTGTTTCAACCCATGATCCCCAACATGGCCGCCCAGCTTCTCTTCATGTGTGTCCGTTAACCTGGCCCATGTTTGTAACTGTGTTTGCAGACCTGAAACCCAGGGGGGTAGTGGTCAACATGATCCCCAACATGGCCGCCCAGCTTCTCTTCATGTGTGTCCGCCACGCCGACTACCTCAACGACGGAGCAAAGCTCAAGTCCCTCATGAACGCCATAATCAGCGGGGTTAAGAAGGTCATCACGGTAAGCTGAGTCGGCGCTCTATTCTGTTCCTGTTCTGCTTTTCACAGTTCTTCATACGACTCAAACTCATAACAGGCCAAAGTGTGTGTGTAAGTTCTTCTTCTTTTCTCAGGATTGTTGTTGTTGTTGTCATTTGTTTACCTGTCTCAGGATCACCAAGCAGACTTTGAATTGCTGTCGTTCTGGCTCTCGAACATGTACCACATGCTCAACTGTCTGAAACAGTACAGTGGAGAAGAGGTAGGATCGTCCTCTACTATTTTATATGGCACACCATCAGGGGTTCTATCCACAGATAATATACCAGTCCATATGTTGTTTCATATTTACGTAGTAATACTCTGACCTAAAGATCTGTTGTTTATTATTATAAAATGTACATTTTTATCCCGCCGTTTTCCACAGGAGTTTATGAAACAGAACTCTCCGCGTCAGAAGAAAAACTGCTTGCAGAACTTTGACCTGTCTGAACACAGACAGATCTTCAGTGATCTGGCCATCCGTATCTACCACCAGTTTATATCTGTTATGGAGAAGACTCTAATGCCTATGATCGGTAGGTTACTCTCATAAGATAACGACATGATGTACAGTACCAGTCAAAATAGTTTGGACACACCTACTCATTCCAGGGTTTTTTCTTCTTAAGTTTTTACTATTTTCTACATTATAGAATAATCGTGAAGACATCACAACTATGAAATAACACATATGGTATCATGTAGTAACCCCCCAAAAAAGTGTTAAACAAATCAAAATATATTTTAGATTCTTCAAAGTAGCCACCCTTTGCCTTGATGACAGCTTTGCACACTCTTGGCATTCCTACTGGTAGTAGGAGGGTGTTTGTCCCACTGAGCACAAACCAGATGGGATGGAGTATCGCTGCAGAATGCTGTGGTAGCCATGCTGGTTTAGTGTGCCTTGAATTCTAAATAAATCGCTGACAGTGTCACCAGCAAAAGCACCTTCACACCTCCTCCTCCTCCTCCATGCTTCACGATGGGAACTACACATGCAGAGATCATCCGTTCACCTACTCTGCGTCTCACAAAGACACGGCGTTTGGAAACAAAAATCTCTAATTAGGAGATTTCCACCAGTCTAATGTCCATTGCTCATGTTTCTTGGTCCAAGCAAGTCTCTTCTTATTATTGGTGTCCTTTAGTAGTGGTTTCTTTGCAGCAATTCGACTATGAAGGCCTGATTCACGCATTCTCCTCTGAACAGTTGAAAGAAATTCCACAAATTTACATTTAACAAGGCACACCTGTTAATTTAAATGTATTTCAAAACCAATTTAATTATATAGCCCTTCTTACATCAGCTGATATCTCAAAGTGCTGTACAGAAACCCAGCCTAAAACCCCAAACAGCAAGCAATGCAGGTATAGAAACACGGTGGCTAGGAAAAACTCCCTAGAAAGGCCAAAACCTAGGAAGAAACCTAGAGAGGAACCAGGCTATGTGGGTTGGCCAGTCCTCTTCGGGCTGTGCCGGGTGGAGATTATAACAGAACATGGCCAAGATGTTCAAATGTTCATAAATGACCAACAGGGTCAAATATGAATAATCACAGTGAATAGGTCAGGGTTCCTTAGCCGCAGGCAGAACAGTTGAAACTGGAGCAGCAGCACGGCCAGGTGGACTGGGGACAACAAGGAGTCATCATGCCAGGTAGTCCTGAGGCATGGTCCTAGGGCTCAGGTCCTCCGAGAGAGAGAAAGAAAGAGAGAATTAGAGAGAGCATATGTGGGGTGGCCAGTCCTCTTCTGACTGTGCCGGGTGGAGATTATAACAGAACGTGGCCAAGATGTTCAAATGTTCATAAATGACCAACAGGGTCAAATATGAATAATCACAGTGAATAGGTCAGGGTTCCTTAGCCGCAGGCAGAACAGTTGAAACTGGAGCAGCAGCACGGCCAGGTGGACTGGGGACAACAAGGAGTCATCATGCCAGGTAGTCCTGAGGCATGGTCCTAGGGCTCAGGTCCTCCGAGAGAGAGAAAGAAAGAGAGAATTAGAGAGAGCATATGTGGGGTGGCCAGTCCTCTTCTGGCTGTGCCGGGTGGAGATTATAACAGAACGTGGCCAAGATGTTCAAATGTTCATAAATGACCAGCATGGTTGAATAATAGTAAGGCAGAACAGTTGAAACTGGAGCAGGAGCATGGCCAGGTGGACTGGGGACAGCAAGGAGTCCTCATGTCAGGTAGTCCTGGGACATGGTCCTAGGGCCCAGGCCAGTTGAAACTGGAGCAGCAGCATGGCCAGGTGGACTGGGGACAGCAAGGAGTCATCATGTCAGGTAGTCCTGGGACATGGTCCTAGGGCCCAGGCCAGTTGAAACTGGAGCAGCAGCATGGCCAGGTGGACTGGGGACAGCAAGGAGTCATCATGTCAGGTAGTCCTGGGACATGGTCCTAGGGCCCAGGCCAGTTGAAACTGGAGCAGCAGCATGGCCAGGTGGACTGGGGACAGCAAGGAGTCATCATGTCAGGTAGTCCTGGGACATGGTCCTAGGGCCCAGGCCAGTTGAAACTGGAGCAGCAGCATGGCCAGGTGGACTGGGGACAGCAAGGAGTCATCATGTCAGGTAGTCCTGGGACATGGTCCTAGGGCCCAGGCCAGTTGAAACTGGAGCAGCAGCATGGCCAGGTGGACTGGGGACAGCAAGGAGTCATCATGTCAGGTAGTCCTGGGACATGGTCCTAGGGCCCAGGCCAGTTGAAACTGGAGCAGCAGCATGGCCAGGTGGACTGGGGACAGCAAGGAGTCATCATGTCAGGTAGTCCTGGGACATGGTCCTAGGGCCCAGGCCAGTTGAAACTGGAGCAGCAGCATGGCCAGGTGGACTGGGGACAGCAAGGAGTCATCATGTCAGGTAGTCCTGGGACATGGTCCTAGGGCCCAGGCCAGTTGAAACTGGAGCAGCAGCATGGCCAGGTGGACTGGGGACAGCAAGGAGTCATCATGTCAGGTAGTCCTGGGACATGGTCCTAGGGCCCAGGCCAGTTGAAACTGGAGCAGCAGCATGGCCAGGTGGACTGGGGACAGCAAGGAGTCATCATGTCAGGTAGTCCTGGGACATGGTCCTAGGGCCCAGGCCTGTTGAAACTGGAGCAGCAGCATGGCCAGGTGGACTGGGGACAGCAAGGAGTCATCATGTCAGGTAGTCCTGGGACATGGTCCTAGGGCCCAGGCCAGTTGAAACTGGAGCAGCAGCATGGCCAGGTGGACTGGGGACAGCAAGGAGTCATCATGTCAGGTAGTCCTGGGACATGGTCCTAGGGCCCAGGCCAGTTGAAACTGGAGCAGCAGCATGGCCAGGTGGACTGGGGACAGCAAGGAGTCATCATGTCAGGTAGTCCTGGGACATGGTCCTAGGGCCCAGGCCAGTTGAAACTGGAGCAGCAGCATGGCCAGGTGGACTGGGGACAGCAAGGAGTCATCATGTCAGGTAGTCCTGGGACATGGTCCTAGGGCCCAGGCCAGTTGAAACTGGAGCAGCAGCATGGCCAGGTGGACTGGGGACAGCAAGGAGTCATCATGTCAGGTAGTCCTGGGACATGGTCCTAGGGCCCAGGCCAGTTGAAACTGGAGCAGCAGCATGGCCAGGTGGACTGGGGACAGCAAGGAGTCATCATGTCAGGTAGTCCTGGGACATGGTCCTAGGGCCCAGGCCAGTTGAAACTGGAGCAGCAGCATGGCCAGGTGGACTGGGGACAGCAAGGAGTCATCATGTCAGGTAGTCCTGGGACATGGTCCTAGGGCCCAGGCCAGTTGAAACTGGAGCAGCAGCATGGCCAGGTGGACTGGGGACAGCAAGGAGTCATCATGTCAGGTAGTCCTGGGACATGGTCCTAGGGCCCAGGCCAGTTGAAACTGGAGCAGCAGCATGGCCAGGTGGACTGGGGACAGCAAGGAGTCATCATGTCAGGTAGTCCTGGGACATGGTCCTAGGGCCCAGGCCAGTTGAAACTGGAGCAGCAGCATGGCCAGGTGGACTGGGGACAGCAAGGAAAGAAAGAAAGAGAATAAGAGAGCGCATACTTAAATTCACACAGGACACCGGATAAGACAAACTGATCCTAGTCCCCCGACACACAAACTACTGCAGCGTAAATACTGGAGGCTGAGACAGGAGGGGTCGGGAGACACTGTGGCCCCAGCCAATGATACCCCAGGACAGGGCCAAACAGGCAGGATATAACCCCACCCCCTTTGCAAAAGCACAGCCCTCACACCATTAGAGGGATATCTTCAACCGGCAACTTGCCATCCTAAGGCGAGGCCGAGTATAGCCCACAAAGATCTCCGCCACGGCACAACCCAAGGGGGGGCACCAACCCAGACGGTGACCACTCAAGTGACCACTCAACCCACTCAGGTGACGCACCCCTCCTCGGGACGGCATGGAAGAGCACCAGTAAGCCAGTGACTCAGCCCCTGTAATAGGGTTAGAGGCAGAGAATCCCAGTGGAAAGAGGGGAACCGGCCAGGCAGAGACAGCACCTCATGAAGCTGGTTGAGAGAATGCCAAGAGTGTGCAAAGCTGTCAAGGCAAAGGGATCAAAAACTTTGAAGAATATAAAATATATTATGATTTGTTTAACACTTTTTTTTGGTTACTACATGATTCCATAGTTTTGATGTCTTCAATATTATTCTACAATGGTACTGTACATTGATATGATTTTTTATTTTACCTTTATTTAGCTAGGCAAGTCAGTTAAGAACAAATTCTAATTCTCAATGACGGCCTAGGAACAGTGGGTTAACTGGCCTAGGAACAGTGGGTTAACTGGCCTAGGAACAGTGGGTTAACTGGTCTAGGAACAGTGGGTTAACTGGTCTAGGAACAGTGGGTTAACTGGTCTAGGAACAGTGGGTTAACTGCCTGTTCAGGGGCAGAACAACAGATTTGTACCTTGTCAGCTCGGGGGTTTGAACTTGCAACCTTCCGGTTACTAGTCCAACGCTCTAATCACTAGGCTACCCTGCCGCCTCTACACTCTAACCACTAGGCTACCTGCCGTCCCTCCACTCTAACCACTAGGCTACCTGCCGCCCCTCCACTCTAACCACTAGGCTACCTGCCGCCTCTACACTCTAACCACTAGGCTACCTGCCGCCTCTACACTCTAACCACTAGGCTACCCTGCCGCCTCTACACTCTAACCACTAGGCTACCCTGCCGCCCCTCCACTCTAACCACTAGGCTACCTGCCTCCTCTACACTCTAACCACTAGGTTACCCTGCCGCCTCTACACTCTAACCACTAGGCTACCCTGCCGCCCCTCCACTCTAACCACTAGGCTACCCTGCCGCCCCTCCACTCTAACCACTAGACTACCTGCCGTCCCTCCACTCTAACCACTAGGCTACCCTACCGCCCCTCCACCCTAACCACTAGGCTACCCTGCCGCCCCTCCACCCTAACCACTAGGCTACCCTGCCGCCCCTCCACCCTAACCACTAGGCTACCCTGCCGCCTCTACACTCTAACCACTAGGCTACCCTGCCGCCTCTACACTCTAACCACTAGGCTACCCTGCCGCCTCTACACTCTAACCACTAGGCTACCCTGCCGCCCCTCCACTCTAACCACTAGACTACCTGCCGTCCCTCCACTCTAACCACTAGGCTACCTGCCGCCTCTACACTCTAACCACTAGGCTACCCTGCCGCCTCTACACTCTAACCACTAGGCTACCCTGCCGCCCCTCCACTCTAACCACTAGGCTACCTGCCGCCTCTACACTCTAACCACTAGGCTACCTGCCGCCTCTACACTCTAACCACTAGGCTACCCTGCCGCCTCTACACTCTAACCACTAGGCTACCCTGCCGCCCCTCCACTCTAACCACTAGGCTACCCTGCCGCCTCTACACTCTAACCACTAGGTTACCCTGCCGCCTCTACACTCTAACCACTAGGCTACCCTGCCGCCCCTCCACTCTAACCACTAGGCTACCCTGCCGCCCCTCCACTCTAACCACTAGGCTACCCTGCCGCCCCTCCACTCTAACCACTAGGCTACCCTGCCGCCTCTACACTCTAACCACTAGGCTACCCTGCCGCCTCTACACTCTAACCACTAGGCTACCCTGCCGCCTCTACACTCTAACCACTAGGCTGATACATACATTGATAGTCACTTCCCATTAAATATTTGTAGAAATCCAAGAAAGTATTGTTATATAAAGGTTAAAGATCAAGGTTTTCACTCATTCACGCATGCATACAGTGCCTGTTGTACATACGGAGTGTGTGTCTGTTTCCTCCAGTTCCTGGCATGCTGGAGCACGAGAGTCTCCAGGGAATCTCTAGTATGAAGCCTACAGGTTTCCGTAAGCGTTCCAGCAGCATCTATGAGGACCAGGAGATCTACACCATCTCTTCTCTCCTCCAGCAGCTCAGTCTGTACCACAGCACTATGAGTCAGCACGGCATGGAGGAGGGGCTGGTCAGACAGGTAGGAGGGGGGGTCCGGGGGTCTCTCAGGGGCTAGTCAGACAGGTAGGAGGGGGGATCAGACGGGTAGGATGAGGGGAGGGTAGACAGACAGGTAGAAGAAGGGGGGACAGACAGGTAGAAGAAGGGGGACAGACAGGTAGAAGAAGGGGGGCAGACAGGTAGGAGGGGAGGCAGACAGGTAGGAGGGGGGTGGGGCAGACAGATAGGAGGAGGCGGTGCTGGTCAGACAGGTAGGAGGGGGAGCCACTCAGGGTCTGGTCAGACGGGTAGGAGGGGGGGGTCACTCAGGGGCTGGTCAGACTGGTAGGAGGGGGGGTCACTCAGGGGCTGGTCAGACTGGTAGGAGGGGGGTCACTCAGGGGCTGGTCAGACAGGTAGGAGGGGGGTCACTCAGGGGCTAGTCAGACAGGTAGGAGGGGAGGATCAGACGGGTAGGAGGAGGGGGGGGCAGACAGGTAGAGGAAGGGGGGCAGACGGGTAGAAGAAGGGGGAGGCAGGCAGATAGAAGAAGGGGGCAGACAGGTAGAAGGAGGGGGAGGCAGACAGGTAGAAGGAGGGGGGTGGGGCTGGTCAGACAGGTAGGAGGCGGGGCTGGTCAGACAGGTAGGAGGCGGGGCTGGTCAGACAGGTAGGAGGCGGGGCTGGTCAGACAGGTAGGAGGCGGGGCTGGTCAGACAGGTAGGAGGCGGGGCTGGTCAGACAGGAAGGAGGGGGTGGGGCAGACAGGTAGGAGGAGGGGGGCAGACAGGTAGGAGAGGGGGCAGACAGGTAGGAAGAGGGGGGGTCACTCAGGGTCTGGTCAGACAGGTATGGGGGGGTCAGACAGGTGGTGGGGGCTGTGTGTGTGTCGGGGGTGCTGTAGGGGAAAGGCGTAAACTCCCTCTTGGGATCAATTGTGGGGTTGCACAGGTATCGATTCTTGGACCTCTATGATTTTCAGGTTATATTTGCATCTACCTGTGTTTGTATCTGACCCTGTCTTGTCCAACATCTACCTGTGTTTTTATCTGACCCTGTCTTGTCCAACATCTACCTGTGTTTTTATCTGACCCTGTCTTGTCCAACATCTACCTGTGTTTTTATCTGACCCTGTCTTGTCCAACATCTACCTGTGTTTTTATCTGACCCTGTCTTGTCCAACATCTACCTGTGTTTTTATCTGACCCTGTCTTGTCCAACATCTACCTGTGTGTCTGACCCTGTGTTGTCCAACATCTACCTGTGTGTGTCTGACCCTGTCTTGTCCAACATCTACCTGTGTGTGTCTGACCCTGTCTTGTCCAACATCTACCTGTGTTTTTATCTGACCCTGTCTTGTCCAACATCTACCTGTGTTTTTATCTGACCCTGTCTTGTCCAACATCTACCTGTGTTTTTATCTGACCCTGTCTTGTCCAACATCTACCTGTGTGTGTCTGACCCTGTCTTGTCCAACATCTACCTGTGTGTGTCTGACCCTGTCTTGTCCAATATCTACCTGTGTGTGTCTGACCCTGTCTTGTCCAACATCTACCTGTGTGTGTGTCTGACCCTGTCTTGTCCAACATCTACCTGTGTGTGTGTCTGACCCTGTCTTGTCCAACATCTACCTGTGTGTGTGTCTGACCCTGTCTTGTCCAACATCTACCTGTGTTTTTGTCTGACCCTGTCTTGTCCAACATCTACCTGTGTTTTTATCTGACCCTGTCTTGTCCAACATCTACCTGTGTTTTTGTCTGACCCTGTCTTGTCCAACATCTACCTGTGTTTGTGTCTGACCCTGTGTTGTCCAACATCTACCTGTGTGTGTCTGACCCTGTGTTGTCCCAACAGGCTGTGAAACAGACTTTCTTCCTGGTGGGTGCGGCCACACTCAACAACATCCTGCTACGCAAAGACATGTGCTCCTGTAGGAAGGGCATGCAGATCAGGTGTGTGTCTGTGTGTGTGTGGTGTGTGTTGGTTCTTCTATCCTTGTGGCAACCTAAATTCCCCACAAGGATAATAAAACAAGACAATTCTCCCTCAAGAGGACAAAGTTTAGGGTTATGGGTTCTCAGGAAGGGCATGCAGATCAGGTGTGTGTGTGTGTGTGTGTGTGTGTGTGTGTGTGTGTGTGTGTGTGTGTGTGTGTGTGTGTGTGTGTGTGTGTGTGTGTGTGTGTGTGTGTGTGTGTGTGTGTGTGTGTGTGTGTGTGTGTGTGTGTGTGTGTGTGTGTGTGATGAACAAGAAGAATCAGAGGAAGAGATGGAAAGTTAAATACTCCCCAGCAAACAGTAAAAGTTCCTACAACGTATGTTAAACGTAACACATGTTTCAGGTACCTGTCTGTATGTTAGGTAACATAGCAACATGTTTCAGGTACCTGTCTGTATGTTAGGTAACATAGCAACATGTTTCAGGTACCTGTCTGTATGTTAGGTAACGTAGCAACATGTTTCAGGTACCTGTCTGTATGTTACTGTAGGTAACGTAGCAACATGTTTCAGGTACCTGTCTGTATGCTACTGTAGGTAGCGTAGCAACATGTTTCAGGTACCTGTCTGTATGCTACTGTAGGTATGCTACTGTAGGTAACATAGCAACATGTTTCAGGTACCTGTCTGTATGCTACTGTAGGTATGCTACTGTAGGTAACATAGCAACATGTTTCAGGTACCTGTCTGTATGTTAGGTAACGTAGCAACATGTTTCAGGTACCTGTCTGTATGCTACTGTAGGTAGCGTAGCAACATGTTTCAGGTACCTGTCTGTATGCTACTGTAGGTAGCGTAGCAAAATGTTTCAGGTACCTGTCTGTATGCTACTGTAGGTAGCGTAGCAACATGTTTCAGGTACCTGTCTGTATGTTAGGTAACGTAGCAACATGTTTCAGGTACCTGTCTGTATGTTAGGTAACGTAGCAACATGTTTCAGGTACCTGTCTGTATGTTAGGTAGCGTAGCAACATGGTTCAGGTACCTGTCTGTATGTTACTGTAGGTAGCGTAGCAACATTGTTCAGCTACCTGTCTGTATGTTAGGTAACGTAGCAACATGTTTCCAGGTACCTGTCTGTATGCTACTGTAGGTAGCGTAGCAGCATGTTTCCAGGTACCTGTCTGTATGCTACTGTAGGTAGCGTAGCAGCATGTTTCCAGGTACCTGTCTGTATGCTACTGTAGGTAGCGTAGCAGCATGTTTCCAGGTACCTGTCTGTATGCTACTGTAGGTAACGTAGCAACATGTTTCAGGTACCTGTCTGTATGCTACTGTAGGTAGCGTAGCAACATGTTTCAGGTACCTGTCTGTATGCTACTGTAGGTAGCATAGCAACATGTTTCAGGTACCTGTCTGTATGTTAGGTAACGTAGCAACATGTTTCAGGTACCTGTCTGTATGTTAGGTAACGTAGCAACATGTTTCAGGTACCTGTCTGTATGTTAGGTAACGTAGCAACATGTTTCAGGTACCTGTCTGTATGTTAGGTAACATAGCAACATGTTTCAGGTACCTGTCTGTATGTTACTCTAGGTAACGTAGCAACATGTTTCCAGGTACCTGTCTGTATGTTAGGTAGCGTAGCAACATGGTTCAGGTACCTGTCTGTATGTTACTGCAGGTAACGTAGCAACATGTTTCCAGGTACCTGTCTGTATGTTAGGTAGCGTAGCAACATGGTTCAGGTACCTGTCTGTATGTTACTGTAGGTAACGTAGCAACATGTTTCCAGGTACCTGTCTGTATGTTAGGTAGCGTAGCAACATGTTTCCAGGTACCTGTCTGTATGTTAGGTAGCGTAGCAACATGGTTCAGGTACCTGTCTGTATGTTACTGTAGGTAGCGTAGCAACATGGTTCAGGTACCTGTCTGTATGTTACTGTAGGTAGCGTAGCAACATGGTTCAGGTACCTGTCTGTATGTCAGGTAGCGTAGCAACATGTTTTCAGGTACCTGTCTGTATGCTACTGTAGGTAGCGTAGCAGCATGTTTCCAGGTACCTGTCTGTATGCTACTGTAGGTAACGTAGCAACATGTTTCAGGTACCTGTCTGTATGTTACTGTAGGTAGCGTAGCAACATGGTTCAGGTACCTGTCTGTATGTTAGGTAGCGTAGCAACATGGTTCAGGTACCTGTCTGTATGTTAGGTAGCGTAGCAACATGTTTCCAGGTACCTGTCTGTATGCTACTGTAGGTAACGTAGCAACATGTTTCAGGTACCTGTCTGTATGCTACTGTAGGTAGCATAGCAACATGTTTCAGGTACCTGTCTGTCTGTTAGGTAACGTAGCAGCATGTTTCAGGTACCTGTCTGTATGTTACTGTAGGTAACGTAGCAACATGTTTCAGGTACCTGTCTGTATGCTACTGTAGGTAGCGTAGCAACATGTTTCAGGTACCTGTCTGTATGCTACTGTAGGTAGCGTAGCAACATGTTTCAGGTACCTGTCTGTATGCTACTGTAGGTAGCGTAGCAACATGTTTCAGGTACCTGTCTGTATGTTAGGTAGGGTAGCAACATGTTTCAGGTACCTGTCTCTATGTTAGGTAACGTAGCAACATGTTTCAGGTACCTGTCTGTATGCTACTGTAGGTAACATAGCAACATGTTTCAGGTACCTGTCTGTATGTTAGGTAACATAGCAACATGTTTCAGGTACCTGTCTGTATGCTACTGTAGGTAACATAGCAACATGTTTCAGGTACCTGTCTGTATGCTACTGTAGGTAACGTAGCAACATGTTTCAGGTACCTTTCTGTATGTTAGGTAACATAGCAACATGTTTCAGGTACCTGTCTGTATGTTAGGTAACGTAGCAACATGTTTCCAGGTACCTGTCTGTATGTTAGGTAGCGTAGCAACATGGTTCAGGTACCTGTCTGTATGTTACTGTAGGTAACGTAGCAACATGTTTCAGGTACCTGTCTGTATGTTACTGTAGGTAGCGTAGCAACATGGTTCAGGTACCTGTCTGTATGTTAGGTAGCGTAGCAACATGTTTCCAGGTACCTGTCTGTATGCTACTGTAGGTAACGTAGCAACATGTTTCCAGGTACCTGTCTGTATGCTACTGTAGGTAACGTAGCAACATGTTTCAGGTACCTGTCTGTATGCTACTGTAGGTAGCGTAGCAACATGTTTCAGGTACCTGTCTGTATGCTACTGTAGGTAGCGTAGCAACATGTTTCAGGTACCTGTCTGTATGCTACTGTAGGTAGCATAGCAACATGTTTCAGGTACCTGTCTGTATGTTAGGTAACGTAGCAGCATGTTTCAGGTACCTGTCTGTATGTTACTGTAGGTAACGTAGCAACATGTTTCAGGTACCTGTCTGTATGCTACTGTAGGTAGCGTAGCAACATGTTTCAGGTACCTGTCTGTATGCTACTGTAGGTAGCGTAGCAACATGTTTCAGGTACCTGTCTGTATGCTACTGTAGGTAGCGTAGCAACATGTTTCAGGTACCTGTCTGTATGCTACTGTAGGTAGCGTAGCAACATGTTTCAGGTACCTGTCTGTATGTTAGGTAGCGTAGCAACATGTTTCAGGTACCTGTCTCTATGTTAGGTAACGTAGCAACATGTTTCAGGTACCTGTCTGTATGCTACTGTAGGTAACATAGCAACATGTTTCAGGTACCTGTCTGTATGCTACTGTAGGTAACGTAGCAACATGTTTCAGGTACCTGTCTGTATGTTAGGTAACATAGCAACATGTTTCAGGTACCTGTCTGTATGCTACTGTAGGTAACATAGCAACATGTTTCAGGTACCTGTCTGTATGCTACTGTAGGTAACGTAGCAACATGTTTCCAGGTACCTGTCTGTATGTTAGGTAACGTAGCAGCATGTTTCAGGTACCTGTCTGTATGTTACTGTAGGTAACGTAGCAACATGTTTCAGGTACCTGTCTGTATGCTACTGTAGGTAGCGTAGCAACATGTTTCAGGTACCTGTCTGTATGTTAGGTAACGTAGCAGCATGTTTCAGGTACCTGTCTGTATGTTACTGTAGGTAACGTAGCAACATGTTTCAGGTACCTGTCTGTATGCTACTGTAGGTAGCGTAGCAACATGTTTCAGGTACCTGTCTGTATGCTACTGTAGGTAGCGTAGCAACATGTTTCAGGTACCTGTCTGTATGTTAGGTAGCGTAGCAACATGTTTCAGGTACCTGTCTCTATGTTAGGTAACGTAGCAACATGTTTCAGGTACCTGTCTGTATGCTACTGTAGGTAACATAGCAACATGTTTCAGGTACCTGTCTGTATGCTACTGTAGGTAACGTAGCAACATGTTTCAGGTACCTGTCTGTATGTTAGGTAACATAGCAACATGTTTCAGGTACCTGTCTGTATGCTACTGTAGGTAACATAGCAACATGTTTCAGGTACCTGTCTGTATGCTACTGTAGGTAACGTAGCAACATGTTTCCAGGTACCTGTCTGTATGTTAGGTAACGTAGCAGCATGTTTCAGGTACCTGTCTGTATGTTACTGTAGGTAACGTAGCAACATGTTTCAGGTACCTGTCTGTATGCTACTGTAGGTAGCGTAGCAACCTGTTTCAGGTACCTGTCTGTATGCTACTGTAGGTAGCGTAGCAACATGTTTCAGGTACCTGTCTGTATGCTACTGTAGGTAACGTAGCAACATGTTTCAGGTACCTGTCTGTATGCTACTGTAGGTAACGTAGCAACATGTTTCAGGTACCTGTCTGTATGTTAGGTAACATAGCAACATGTTTCAGGTACCTGTCTGTATGCTACTGTAGGTAACATAGCAACATGTTTCAGGTACCTGTCTGTATGCTACTGTAGGTAACGTAGCAACATGTTTCCAGGTACCTGTCTGTATGTTAGGTAACGTAGCAGCATGTTTCAGGTACCTGTCTGTATGTTACTGTAGGTAACGTAGCAACATGTTTCAGGTACCTGTCTGTATGCTACTGTAGGTAGCGTAGCAACCTGTTTCAGGTACCTGTCTGTATGCTACTGTAGGTAGCGTAGCAACATGTTTCAGGTACCTGTCTGTATGCTACTGTAGGTAGCGTAGCAACATGTTTCAGGTACCTGTCTGTATGTTAGGTAGGGTAGCAACATGTTTCAGGTACCTGTCTCTATGTTAGGTAACGTAGCAACATGTTTCAGGTACCTGTCTGTATGCTACTGTAGGTAACATAGCAACATGTTTCAGGTACCTGTCTGTATGCTACTGTAGGTAACGTAGCAACATGTTTCAGGTACCTGTCTGTATGTTAGGTAACATAGCAACATGTTTCAGGTACCTGTCTGTATGCTACTGTAGGTAACATAGCAACATGTTTCAGGTACCTGTCTGTATGCTACTGTAGGTAACGTAGCAACATGTTTCAGGTACCTTTCTGTATGTTAGGTAACATAGCAACATGTTTCAGGTACCTGTCTGTATGTTAGGTAACGTAGCAACATGTTTCCAGGTACCTGTCTGTATGTTAGGTAGCGTAGCAACATGGTTCAGGTACCTGTCTGTATGTTACTGTAGGTAACGTAGCAACATGTTTCAGGTACCTGTCTGTATGTTACTGTAGGTAGCGTAGCAACATGGTTCAGGTACCTGTCTGTATGTTAGGTAGCGTAGCAACATGTTTTCAGGTACCTGTCTGTATGCTACTGTAGGTAGCGTAGCAGCATGTTTCCAGGTACCTGTCTGTATGCTACTGTAGGTAACGTAGCAACATGTTTCAGGTACCTGTCTGTATGTTACTGTAGGTAGCGTAGCAACATGGTTCAGGTACCTGTCTGTATGTTAGGTAGCGTAGCAACATGTTTCCAGGTACCTGTCTGTATGCTACTGTAGGTAACGTAGCAACATGTTTCCAGGTACCTGTCTGTATGCTACTGTAGGTAACGTAGCAACATGTTTCAGGTACCTGTCTGTATGCTACTGTAGGTAGCGTAGCAACATGTTTCAGGTACCTGTCTGTATGCTACTGTAGGTAGCGTAGCAACATGTTTCAGGTACCTGTCTGTATGCTACTGTAGGTAGCGTAGCAACATGTTTCAGGTACCTGTCTGTATGCTACTGTAGGTAGCGTAGCAACATGTTTCAGGTACCTGTCTGTATGTTAGGTAGCGTAGCAACATGTTTCAGGTACCTGTCTCTATGTTAGGTAACGTAGCAACATGTTTCAGGTACCTGTCTGTATGCTACTGTAGGTAACATAGCAACATGTTTCAGGTACCTGTCTGTATGCTACTGTAGGTAACGTAGCAACATGTTTCAGGTACCTGTCTGTATGTTAGGTAACATAGCAACATGTTTCAGGTACCTGTCTGTATGCTACTGTAGGTAACATAGCAACATGTTTCAGGTACCTTTCTGTATGCTACTGTAGGTAACGTAGCAACATGTTTCAGGTACCTTTCTGTATGTTAGGTAACATAGCAACATGTTTCAGGTACCTGTCTGTATGTTAGGTAACGTAGCAACATGTTTCAGGTACCTGTCTGTATGCTACTGCAGGTAATGTAGTAACATGTTTTGCAGGTGTAACATCAGTTACTTGGAGGAGTGGCTGAAGGAGAAGGACCTCGTGCAGGGTACCAGTGCCATGGAAACTCTGAAGCCTCTGTGTCAGGCTGCCTGGTTACTGCAGGTCAACAAGACCACTGATGACGATGCCAAGGAAATCATAGAACAATGCTCTGAACTCAACACTGTACAGGTACTGAAGGACGATGTACTACAGGGTCCCCCAACTAGCGGCTTGCGGGGGGGGAGGGGGTTTATTTGGTCCCCCCCAAGTTTTCTGAGCAAAAATAAATATATATATATATTTTTTTTTTACCTTTTATTGTTGGACAGTAAACACTGTAAAAGCACCAGGAAATAAGCACTAAGTGATTTTAGTTTAGGAAATCAGTTCTCAACTATTCCAACGCATAACAAAGAGATGTGATTGTGTACACATGTAAGCAAGGTTTGAAATTATTTTAGTCAAATATCTGTTTGTGTATTTCTTGCGGTTGTTAGTTAGGTAGTTTTTGCATTCTGTAAATTTATTAGTAATTATGTTCCAGTCCCCGACGATCCGCTCAAGAAAGGATCGTCCCGCGGCTGAATCTAGTTGATGTTTCTTGCTGTACTACATTACCCATAATGCTTTGACGAGACGCTAACAAAATGTTGTACCCTATCCTTACAGATACTTAACACAGGCAGTACTTTAGATTTACTGTGAATATTACTCAGTGTCACTGACAGATCCTTGTTTATTGTCCTGTTCTAGATTGTCAAGATTCTGAATTCTTACACTCCCATTGATGATTTTGAGAAAAGGGTGGCACCGTCGTTTGTCCGCAAAGTTCAGGTAAGGTGTAAATGTGCATCTCGATCACGTGACAAGGATCATGTGCACCTAAATTATTATGAAATTATTTTAATCACAGCAGTTCCAGTATATGGAAATTCAAGACCATACAAAACCAGTTCCATGAACTAAATTTAAGAAATTCATGTTTTTCCCTTGTCCTCAGGGCTTGCTCCAGGACCGTGAAGGGGGATCCTCCCAGCTGATGCTAGACACCCAGTATCGTTTCCAGGTCACCTTCCCCTTCACCCCGTCCTCTCAGGCCCTGGAGCTACTACAACTGCCATCCAGCCTCAGACTGGGCTTCATCACCAGGATCTAACCCCTGACCTCTGGGGGAGGCGGTAGCCTTGACTCCATTAACCTAAAGGTTGCTGGTTTGAATCCCAGGGATGACTGGGGAAAAGCTGCCAGGAGTGAGGTGCCACTGTCTACCAGCGTCTCGGGTGTCACTAACTGCCATTGTAGCCAAATAGCCTTTTTAAAAATGATTAGTGTTTTCATTTACTTTATTTCGTAATACAGTTTGAAATAAATATTACTCTGACGTCTGATGAATTTTGTGACTTACATTTACATTACATTTACATTACATTTACATTACATTTAAGTCATTTAGCAGACGCTCTTATCCAGAGCGACTTACAAATTGGTGCATTCACCTTATGAGATCCAGTGGAACAGTCACTTTACAATAGTGCATCTAAATCTTAAAGGGGGGGGGGGAGAGGGAATACATATCCTATCCTAGGTATTCCTTAAAGAGGTGGGGACTTAAATGCAGATGCTGTTGCAGAGCTAAATGCTTGGGAGTACAGTGAGAAACCTTACTTCTCAGCTGGATGAGATGAGAAATGCAGTTCTGCAGAAAACAGTTTTAAGTTCAATATCAAACTGCTGTTTTTTTTTGTTGTAGTAAATTCAAATGTGTCTACTCAATGTTTTAGAGTAACATGCACAGTATATCAAATGTCTTTTTTGTTTTGTTTTCAAATATATATTTTGTAAATCATACTGTAGAAGTATTTTTGTATCTTAAATAATATACTGAACAAAAATATAAATGGAAACATGCAACAATTTCAGAGATTTCACTGAGTTACAGTTCATATCAGGAAATCAGTCAATTGAAATAAATTGATTAGGTGCCTAATCTATGGATTTTACATGACTGGGAATACAGATATACATCTGTTGTTCAGATACCTTAATAAAACTGTAGGTGCGTGGATCAGAACACCAGTCGGTATCTGGTGTGAATCAGAACACCAGTCAGTATCTGGTGTGAATCAGAACACCAGTCAGTATCTGGTGTGGATCAGAACACCAGTCAGTATCTGGTGTGGATCAGAACACCAGTCAGTATCTGGTGTGAATCAGAACACCAGTCAGTATCTGGTGTGAATCAGAACACCAGTCAGTATCTGGTGTGAATCAGAACACCAGTCAGTATCTGGTGTGAATCAGAACACCAGTCAGTATCTGGTGTGAATCAGAACACCAGTCAGTATCTGGTGTGAATCAGAACACCAGTCAGTATCTGGTGTGAATCAGAACACCAGTCAGTATCTGGTGTGAATCAGAACACCAGTCAGTATCTGGTGTGAATCAGAACACCAGTCAGTATCTGGTGTGAATCAGAACACCAGTCAGTATCTGGTGTGGATCAGAACACCAGTCAGTATCTGGTGTGACCACCATTTTTCTCATGCAGTGCGACACATTTCCTTCACATAGAGTTGATCAGGCTGTTGGTTGTGGCCTGTGGAATGTTGTCCCCACTCCTCTTCAATGGCTGTGTGAAGTTGCTGGATATTGGCGGGAACTGGAACGCACTGTAATACACTTTGATCCTATTCATGCTCAATGGTTGACATGTCTGGTGAGTATGCAGGCCATGGACGAACTGGGACCTTTTCAGTTTTCAGAAATTGTGTACACACCCTAGCGACATGGGGCTGTGCAAATCAAATCAAATCAAATGTATTTATATAGCCCTTCGTACATCAGCTGATATCTCAAAGTGCTGTACAGAAACCCAGCCTAAAACCCCAAACAGCAAGCAATGCAGGTGTAGAAGTACGGTGGCTAGGAAAAACTCCCTAGAAAGGCCAAAACTTGGTTCCTCTCTAGGTTTCTTCCTATGTGGGGTGGCCAGTCCTCTTCTGGCTGTGCCGGGTGGAGATTATAACAGAACATGGCCAAGATGTTCAAACGTTCATAAATGACCAGCATGGTCAAATAACAAGGCAGAACAGTTGAAACTTGAGTAGCAGCACGGCCAGGTGGACTGGGGACAGCAAGGAGTCATCATGTCAGGTAGTCCTGAGGCATGGTCCTAGGGCTCAGGTCCCCTGAGAGAGAGAAAGAGAGAATTAGAGAGAGCACACTTAAATTCACGCAGGACACCGAATAGGACAGAAGTACTCCAGATATAACAAACTGACCCCAGCCCCCCGACACAAACTACTGCAGCATAAATACTGGAGGCTGAGACAGGAGGGGTCGGGAGACACTGTGGCCCCATCCGAGGACACCCCCAAACAGGGCCAAACAGGAAGGATATAACCCCACCCACTTTGCCAAAGCACAGCCCCCACACCACTAGAGGGATATCTTCAACCACCAACTTATCATCCTGAGACAAGGCTGAGTATAGCCCACAAAGATCTCCGCCACTGCACAACCCAAGGAGGGGCGCCAACGCAGACAGGAAGATCACATCAGTGACTCAACCCACTCAAGTGACGCACCCCTCCTAGGGACGGTATGAAAGAGCCCCAGTAAGCCAGTGACTCAGCCCCTGTAATAGGGTTAGAGGCAGAGAATCCCAGTGGAAAGAGGGGAACTGGCCATGCAGAGACAGCAAGGGCAGTTCGTGGCTGATCTCAGACAAACCCACAGTTTCATCAGCTGTCCAGGTGGCTGGTCTCAGACAAACCCACAGTTTCATCAGCTGTCCAGGTGGCTGTTCTCAGACAAACCCACAGTTTCATCAGCTGTCCAGGTGGCTGGTCTCAGACAAACCCACAGTTTCATCAGCTGTCCGGGTGGCTGGTTTCAGACAAACCCACAGTTTCATCAGCTGTCCGGGTGGCTGGTTTCAGACAAACCCACAGTTTCATCAGCTGTCCGGGTGGCTGGTTTCAGAAGATCCCACAGGTGGAGGTCCTGGACTTACTGCCAAATTTGACTTAATGCCAAACTCTCTAAAATGACATTGGAGGTGGCTTATGGTAGAGAAATTAACATTAAATTATCTAGCAACAACTCTAGTGGACATTCCTGCAGTCAGCATGCCAATTGCACACTCCCTCAACTTGAGACATCGGGAATTGTGTTGTGTGACAAAACTGCACATTTTAGTGGCCTTATATTGTCCCCAGCACAGCAAGTTGCACCTGTGTAATGATCATGCTGTTTAGTCAGCTTCTAGATATGCCACACCTGTCAGGTGGATGGATTATCTTGGAAAAGGAGAAATGTTCACTAACAGGGATGTAAAACAAATTGGTTCACATAATTTTAAAGGAATATGCTTTTTTTGAGAGAAATAAGTGCGTCGGGAACATTTCTGGGATTTAAAAGAAAAATCAGTTTCATGAAACAACACTGTGCTGTGTTTATATATTAGTTCAGAAATTATTCATACCCGTTGACTTATTCCACATTTTGTTGTGTTACAGCCTGAATTCAAAGTTGATTAAATTGTTTTTCTCACCCATCTATACACAATACCCCATAATGAAGTGAAAAAAAAATTTTTGTTGACATTTTTGCAAATTGATACATGTAATACAGAAATAATGAATTTACATACAGTAAGTATTTACACCCCTGAGTCATGTTTAAAACTATATATATTTTAAACATAATTCAACTTTTGACATTGTGGGGTATTGTGTGTGACGACAAATCTAAACGTAATCCATTTTAAATTCGGTCTGTAACAACAATGTAAAGGGAAAAAGTCATGGGGTGTGAACACTTCCCGAAGGCTCTGTAAATACATGCGAATAAAATGAATTACATGCAAATAAAATGATGTATTAGTTGATTTCTGTTTTTTTTTTTGTAAGGATTTCTTACACATATGCAAACGTGTACACTTTAGACCTACATGACCGCATCCGTGTTGACCATGTCTAGAATGTTTTATACTATGGTTGAGTGAAAAACAATTCTCTCTTTTTTTTGCGTCAAATTTGGTTTGATCATATAAGTAGCTATATATATATATATATTATATATATATAAGTAGCTATTGCGCACGTGATGGATCTAGTCTACATAGCGTCGATGGCAGCCTCCCTCTCGAAAACTGAGAAAGCATCTTTTCTCTGACGTCATGAGAGCTGCATCAGCTGTGAGCCCCTCGTCCTCAGCTTGCAAAATATACTCTCTCTTATTTATTTATTTTTGCTGCCCGCATCTGCTCTGACAACGGGAATATATATGATATTTTCCACAAACCCTGAAATGGCTACACAGGAGGTACAACCGAATGAGACTCTCACCAACCTAAAAGCGGAATCGGACACGTTGAAAACGAAGCTCGAGGACGAAAGAGCGAAGCTGCATGATGTTGAACGTGAGTGGTGCTGAAAATGAGACGAGAGGGAAGGCCCCGCGAATCAAAACACTGCCTTCCGAATAGTACTGTATGCAAAATGTCAACACGACCATATCAGAATATATACATAGATATAATAGGCCTATATTGTGAATTTGTCATATTGCTGTTATCAGAGCACTGACTCGGTCATACGAAGAAAATAGACAATTCTTCATTCATTTGTAAACGGTTATTATATTTGAGGCCACTTGCTCGCCTATGTATTAATATCACTCGGATTTGTTCAAATGAAAAGATGCATTTCCGGCTGCAATTAGACATATAGCCTAGGCTTTGGTGGAATTCACTCCACTATTCGCTATTTCTTTTCACACTCAAAAGCACCGTTTTATTATAGCCGAGATGGTGCTTAAAACATTATTCATCCTTGATTTATGCTTTAGTTTGTCGAACTCGTTGAGATCAGAGAGATTAATTTTAACATCTCTAAACCGTTTTTACTGCGGTTTAATATGAATCCCCAACCCGGTGGGATATTTTAATGCTAGAACACATTTAAGACCATGCTCAGCTCATGGTATGATAACACCATAAGCAAACATCGGATATTCGTCCCTATAACAACAGTAGGCTAACGTCGGATATTCGTCCCTATAACAACAGTAGACTAACGTCGGATCTTGCTTGGTGTCTATAACTAACCACTCTAACCATAGATTGATCCCTTCAACAGTGCACTAATGTCTGATATTGTTCCACAACTAACCACTTTTAACATCAGTACACTAACATAGGATCTTGGTCCCTACTACACTACAGTAATGTAGGATCTTGGTCCCCACTACAGTACAGTAACATTGGATCTTGGTCCCTACTACAGTAGAGTACAGTAACATTGGATCTTGGTCCCTACTACAGTAGAGTACAGTAACATCGGATCTTGGTCCCTACTACATTTACATTTAAGTCATTTAGCAGACGCTCTCATCCAGAGCGACTTACAAATTGGTGCATTCACCTTATGACATCCAGTGGAACAGTCACTTTACAATAGTGCATCTAAATCTTAAAGGGGGGGGGGGGGTGAGAAGGATTACTTATCCTATCCTAGGTATTCCTTAAAGAGGTGGGGTTTCAGGTGTCTCCGGAAGGTGGTGATTGACTCCGCTGTCCTGGCGTCGTGAGGGAGTTTGTTCCACCATTGGGGGGCTAGAGCAGCGAACAGTTTTGACTGGGCTGAGCGGGAACTGTACTTCCTCAGTGGTAGGGAGGCGAGCAGGCCAGAGGTGGATGAACGCAGTACCCTTGTTTGGGTGTAGGGCCTGATCAGAGCCTGGAGGTACTGAGGTGCCGTTCCCCTCACAGCTCCGTAGGCAAGCACCATGGTCTTGTAGCGGATGCGAGCTTCAACTGGAAGCCAGTGGAGAGAGCGGAGGAGCGGGGTGACGTGAGAGAACTTGGGAAGGTTGAACACCAGACGGGCTGCGGCGTTCTGGATGAGTTGTAGGGGTTTATTGGCACAGGCAGGGAGCCCAGCCAACAGCGAGTTGCAGTAATCCAGACGGGAGATGACAAGTGCCTGGATTAGGACCTGCGCTGCTTCCTGTGTGAGGCAGGGTCGTACTCTGCGGATGTTGTAGAGCATGAACCTACAGGAACGGGCCACCGCCTTGATGTTAGTTGAGAACGACAGGGTGTTGTCCAGGATCACGCCAAGGTTCTTAGCGCTCTGGGAGGAGGACACAATGGAGTTGTCAACCGTGATGGCGAGATCATGGAACGGGCAGTCCTTCCCCGGGAGGAAGAGCAGCTCCGTCTTGCCGAGGTTCAGCTTGAGGTGGTGATCCGTCATCCACACTGATATGTCTGCCAGACATGCAGAGATGCGATTCGCCACCTGGTCATCAGAAGGGGGAGAGGAGAAGATTAATTGTGCGTAGTCTGCATAGCAATGATAGGAGAGACCATGTGAGGTTATGACAGAGCCAAGTGACTTGGTGTATAGCGAGAATAGGAGAGGGCCTAGAACAGAGCCCTGGGGGACACCAGTGGTGAGAGCGCGTGGTGAGGAGACAGATTCTCGCCACGCCACCTGGTAGGAGCGACCTGTCAGGTAGGACGCAATCCAAGCGTGGGCCGCGCCGGAGATGCCCAACTCGGAGAGGGTGGAGAGAAGGATCTGATGGTTCACAGTATCGAAGGCAGCCGATAGGTCTAGAAGGATGAGAGCAGAGGAGAGAGAGTTAGCTTTAGCGGTGCGGAGCGCCTCCGTGATACAGAGAAGAGCAGTCTCAGTTGAATGACTAGTCTTGAAACCTGACTGATTTGGATCAAGAAGGTCATTCTGAGAGAGATAGCGGGAGAGCTGGCCAAGGACGGCACGTTCAAGAGTTTTGGAGAGAAAAGAAAGAAGGGATACTGGTCTGTAGTTGTTGACATCGGAGGGATCGAGTGTAGGTTTTTTCAGAAGGGGTGCAACTCTCGCTCTCTTGAAGACGGAAGGGACGTAGCCAGCGGTCAGGGATGAGTTGATGAGCGAGGTGAGGTAAGGGAGAAGGTCTCCGGAAATGGTCTGGAGAAGAGAGGAGGGGATAGGGTCAAGCGGGCAGGTTGTTGGGCTGCCGGCCGTCACAAGATGCGAGATTTCATCTGGAGAGAGAGGGGAGAAAGAGGTCAGAGCACAGGGTAGGGCAGTGTGAGCAGAACCAGCGGTGTCGTTTGACTTAGCAAACGAGGATCGGATGTCGTCGACCTTCTTTTCGAAATGGTTGACGAAGTCATCTGCAGAGAGGGAGGAGGGGGGGGATTCAGGAGGGAGGAGAAGGTGGCAAAGACCTTCCTAGGGTTAGAGGCAGAAGCTTGGAATTTAGAGTGGTAGAAAGTGGCTTTAGCAGCAGAGACAGAAGAGGAAAATGTAGAGAGGAGGGAGCGAAAGGATGCCAGGTCCGCAGGGAGGCGAGTTTTCCTCCATTTCCGCTCGGTTGCCCGGAGCCCTGTTCTGTGAGCTCGCAATGAGTCGTCGAGCCACGGAGCGGGAGTAACATAGGATCTTGGTCCCTACTACAGTAGAGTAACGTAGGATCTTGGTCCCTACTACAGTAGAGTAACATTGGATCTTGGTCCCTGCTACAGTACAGTAATGTTGGATCTTGGTCCCTACTACAGTACAGCAATGTAGGATCTTGGTCCTTACTACAGTACTGTAATGTTGGATCTTGGTCCTTACTACAGTACAGTAATGTAGGATCTTGGTCCCTACTCCCTAGTACAGTAATGTAGGATATTGGTCCCTACTCCCTAGTACAGTAATGTAGGATCTTGGTCCCTACTACAGTACAGTAACATAGGATCTTGGTCCCTACTACAGTACAGTAATGTAGGATCTTGGTCTCTACTACAGTACAGTAATGTAGAATCTTGGTCCCTACTCCCAACTACAGTACAGTAACGTAGGATCTTGGTCCCAACTACAGTACTGTAATGTAGGATCTTGTTCCCTACTCCCTAGTACAGTAATGTAGGATCTTGGTCCCTACTCCCAACTACAGTACAGTAACATAGGATCTTGGTCCCTACTACAGTACAGTAACGTAGGATCTTGGTCCCTACTACAGTACAGTAACATAGGATCTTGGTCCCTGCTACAGTACAGTAATGTAGAATCTTGGTCCCTAGTACAGTACAGTAACGTAGGATCTTGGTCCCTACTACAGTACAGTAACATTGGATCTTGGTCCCTACTACAGTACAGTACAGTAACGTAGGATCTTGGTCCCTACTACAGTACAGTAACGTAGGATCTTGGTCCCTACTACAATACAGTAACATTGCATCTTGGGCCCTACTACAATACAGTAACATTGGATCTTGGGCCCTACTACAGTAGAGTAACATAGGATCTTGGTCCCTACTACAGTAGAGTAACGTAGGATCTTGGTCCCTACTACAGTACAGTAACGTAGGATCTTGGTCCCTACTACAGTACAGTAACATTGGATCTTGGTCCCTACTACAGTACAGTACAGTAATGTAGAATCTTGGTCCCTACTACAGTACAGTACAGTAACGTAGGATCTTGGTCCCTACTACAGTACAGTAACGTAGGATCTTGGTCCCTACTACAGTACAGTAACGTAGGATCTTGGTCCCTACTACAGTAGAGTAACATAGGATCTTGGTCCCTACTACAGTACAGTAACGTAGGATCTTGGTCCCTACTCCCTAGTACAGTAATGTAGGATCTTGGTCCTTACTCCCTAGTACAGTAATGTAGGATCTTGGTCCTTACTCCCTAGTACAGTAACGTAGGATCTTGGTCCCTACTACAGTACAGTAGCATATGATCTTGGTCCCTACTACAGTACAGTAACGTAGGATCTTGGTCCCTACTACAGTAACATAGGATCTTGGTCCCTACTACACTACAGTACAGTAACATAGGATCTTGGTCCCTACTACAGTAGCATAGGAGCTTGGTCCCTACTACAGTACAGTAACGTAGGATCTTGGTCCCTACTACAGTAACATAGGATCTTGGTCCCTACTACAGTCCACCAGGTGGCAGAGAAGGTGGATGGACTGGGCCAGTTTATCATGAAGACCCGGCGTACTCTGAAGGGACATGGAAACAAAGTTCTCTGCATGGACTGGTGTAAGGACAAGAGGAGGATCGTCAGCTCGTCACAGGTGAGCATTAGATTATTGGGTAGGTTTCTGAAGACCAAAAAGATGCATTCATGCAGTCGCAGCTCTTGATATATGGACTGTCGCTGTCCATGGTCCTGGAATGAATGGTTAAAAAAATATATTTTCTATCATATTGACAAGATAATCGAGTGACCGCTCTAACAATGGAAATTACATGTCTTCAAAGATGGAAGGCAGGCGGGAGGAGTCGAGATAAGGTGGGACCATTCTAGCCAATGTGAGGGCAGATGTGAACAACAGGCACAACTCGTTTTTATTTCCTTCAAAAGTGGCCGAAATGCCACATGCGTCCACTGTATATCAGTGCATTCGTAATAACCTAACCATTATGAAACGTATATTCAATCAAATTAGCCTCGCATAGCAAATGAGCAATTAAAAAAAAAAAAAATCCTGACCAAATTTCGACACTCCATACAAAAATTCCTCACTTTGTGGTCTTATTTTTCGTGGACAGATTTTCGTCGGAATAAACCTCTCTCGCTTCGACCTCTTCCTCTCTTATTGTAAAGCTCATCATCGCCGAAATTTGAGGTTCGGGAAAAGCTCCTAAAACAGATGTGTGTATATTTCAGTAGTCACATCTGAGATACTGACAGTCACTGTCCGTGAGTTTTCTGTTTAAAATAATATGCACTGCTTTCAGTAGTGTAACATTTTAACATTTTTGTAACATTTTGTTGGAAATGTAAAGAATCTTATGACACTTCTAATGTTTTTTTCCTCATCTAACTTCTTTTCAGGATGGAAAAGTGATTGTATGGGATGCCTTCACCACTAACAAGGTAAGGAACCTTCTTTTTTTTCTCTGTCCAGAAAGGCTTTAGAGTTGACAAATGCTTGAAGATAGATAGCAAGACTTCTGCAGTTATTTCATCTGATTTTGGATGAATGAGAGCATTTTGTGCATCCCAGATGGAACCCTAGTCCCTACATGTTGCACTACTGACCAGTGCCCTATGGACCTGTAGCGGTGCCCTATGGACCTGTAGTGGTGCCCTATGGACCTGTAGTGGTGCCCTATGGACCTGTAGTGGTGCCCTATGGACCTGTAGTGGTGCCCTATGGACCTGTAGTGGTGCCCTATGGACGTGTAGTGGTGTCCTATGGACCTGTAGTGGTGCCCTATGGACCTGTAGTGGTGCCCTATGGACCTGTAGCAGTGCCCAGGCTGACCAGTGTCCTATGGACCTGTAGCGGTGCCCTATGGACCTGTAGTGGTGCCCTATGGACCTGTAGTGGTGCCCTATGGACCTGTAGCGGTGCCCTATGGACCTGTAGCGGTGCCCAGGCTGACCAGTGCCCTATGGACCTGTAGCGGTGCCCTGTGGACCTGTAGTGGTGCGCTATGGACCTGTAGTGGTGCCCTATGGACCTGTAGCGGTGCCCTATGGACCTGTAGTGGTGCCCTATGGACCTGTAGCAGTGCCCTATGGACCTGTAGCGGTGCCCTATGGACCTGTAGCGGTGCCCTATGGACCTGTAGCGGTGCCCTATGGACCTGTAGCGGTGCCCTATGGACCTGTAGCGATGCCCAGGCTGGCCAGTGCCCTATGGACCTGTAGCGGTGCCCAGGCTGGCCAGTGCCCAGGCTGGCCAGTGCCCTATGGACCTGTAGCAGTGCCCTATGGACCTGTAGCGGTGCCCTATGGACCTGTAGCGGTGCCCTGGCTGACCAGTGCCCTAAGGACCTGTAGCGGTGCCCTATGGACCTGTAGAGGTGCCCAGGCTGACCAGTGCCCTATGGACCTGTAGCGATGCCCAGGCTGACCAGTGCCCTATGGACCTGTAGCGGTGCCCAGGCTGACCAGTGCCCTATGGATCTGTAGCGGTGCCCAGGCTGACCAGTGCCCTATGGACCTGTAGCGGTGCCCAGGCTGACCAGTGCCCTATGGACCTGTAGCGGTGCCCAGGCTGACCAGTGCCCTATGGACCTGTAGTGGTGCCCATTGGACCTGTAGTGGTGCCCAGGCTGACCAGTGCACTATGGACCTGTAGTGGTGCCCTTTGGACCTGTAGTGGTGCCCTATGGACCTGTAGTGGTGCCCTCTGGACCTGTAGTGGTGCCCTATGGACCTGTAGCGGTGCCCTATGGACCTGTAGTGGTGCCCTTTGGACCTGTAGTGGTGCCCTATGGACCTGTAGCGGTGCCCTATGGACCTGTAGTGGTGCCCTTTGGACCTGTAGTGGTGCCCTATGGACCTGTAGCGGTGCCCTATGGACCTGTAGCGGTGCCCTATGGACCTGTAGCGGTGCCCAGGCTGACCAGTGCCCTATGGACCTGTAGCGGTGCCCTGTGTGGCCACGGCCACCTTTTGAAATCTGATTGGCCACTACAGTGCCCCCCCCACAAAAAAAAAATCTGAGATCTGATACGTCATCTCTGAATATATTGATCATTTTCCCCAGACTCATCAATCTCACAGGAGAAAACATCAGACAAAGCGAGTGAAACAGCGCCTCTCTGTCTCCATATGTGTTGCCCATGTATTTGATGCTGTCAGGCCAAAAAGAGTATGACATGTCATTATTTTTGGCCAGACAGCATTAGATACATGGGCTATATATGGATGGTCACTTCTACTGTAACTCTATAGCAGCACCCAAGGGGCTTGATTTTTCGAGGTCTAACCTTAGTAGTGTCCACCATGAGTGACAGAACACTGAGCCAATCACGGCCCAATGCTCCGTGATATCCGCTGTCTGCCCCACCACCACAGAAAGAACTGAGCAAGGCTGAAACACCTGCATTTTGGAGCTGTCTTACTCAAGAAAAAAAAATATTATGTAGCTTTTTTATTATAGACACCTGAATGTCCTGGTATTATAGACACCTGGATGTCACGGTATTATAGACACCTGAATGTCCTGGTATTATAGACACCTGAATGTCCTGGTATTATAGACACCTGAATGTCACGGTATTATAGACACCTGGATGTCCTGGTATTATAGACACCCCTGAATGTCACGGTATTATAGACACCTGGATGTCCTGGTATTATAGACACCTGAATGTCCTGGTATTATAGACACCTGGATGTCCTGGTATTATAGACACCTGGATGTCCTGGTATTATAGACACCTGAATGTCCTGGTATTATAGACACCTGGATGTCCTGGTATTATAGACACCTGGATGTCCTGGTATTATAGACACCTGAATGTCCTGGTATTATAGACACCTGAATGTCCTGGTATTATAGACACCTGAATGTCCTGGTATTATAGACACCTGAATGTCCTGGTATTATAGACACCTGGATGTCCTGGTTTTATAGACACCTGAATGTCACGGTATTATAGACACCTGAATGTCCTGGTATTATAGACACCTGAATGTCACGGTATTATAGACACCTGAATGTCCTGGTATTATAGACACCTGAATGTCCTGGTATTATAGACACCTGGATGTCCTGGTATTATAGACACCTGAATGTCACGGTATTATAGACACCTGAATGTCCTGGTATTATAGACACCTGAATGTCACGGTATTATAGACACCTGAATGTCCTGGTATTATAGACACCTGAATGTCCTGGTATTATAGACACCTGGATGTCCTGGTATTATAGACACCTGGATGTCACGGTATTATAGACACCTGAATGTCACGGTATTATAGACACCTGAATGTCCTGGTATTATAGACACCTCGATGTCCTGGTATTATAGACACCTGGATGTCCTGGTATTATAGACACCTGGATGTCCTGGTATTATAGACACCTGAATGTCCTGGTATTATAGACACCCCTGAATTATAGACACCTGAATGTCCTGGTATTATAGACACCTGGATGTCACGGTATTATAGACACCTGAATGTCACAGTATTATAGACACCTGAATGTCCTGGTATTATAGACACCTGGATGTCCTGGTATTATAGACACCTGGATGTCCTGGTATTATAGACACCTGGATGTCCTGGTATTATAGACACCTGAATGTCCTGGTATTATAGACACCCCTGAATGTCCTGGTATTATAGACACCTGAATGTCCTGGTATTATAGACACCTGGATGTCCTGGTATTATAGACACCTGGATGTCCTGGTATTATAGACACCTGAATGTCCTGGTATTATAGACACCTGAATGTCACGGTATTATAGACACCCCTGAATGTCCTGGTATTATAGACACCTGAATGTCCTGGTATTATAGACACCTGAATGTCCTGGTATTATAGACACCTGGATGTCCTGGTATTATAGACACCTGAATGTCCTGTATTATCCTGAATGTCACGGTATTATAGACACCTGAATGTCCTGGTATTATAGACACCTGAATGTCCTGGTATTATAGACACCTGGATGTCCTGGTATTATAGACACCTGGATGTCCTGGTATTATAGACACCTGAATGTCCTGGTATTATAGACACCTGGATGTCCTGGTATTATAGACACCTGGATGTCACGGTATTATAGACACCTGAATGTCACGGTATTATAGACACCTGAATGTCCTGGTATTATAGACACCTGGATGTCCTGGTATTATAGACACCTGGATGTCCTGGTATTATAGACACCTGGATGTCCTGGTATTATAGACACCTGAATGTCCTGGTATTATAGACACCTGGATGTCCTGGTATTATAGACACCTGGATGTCCTGGTATTATAGACACCTGGATGTCCTGGTATTATAGACACCTGAATGTCCTGGTATTATAGACACCCCTGAATTATAGACACCTGAATGTCCTGGTATTATAGACACCTGGATGTCACGGTATTATAGACACCTGAATGTCACAGTATTATAGACACCTGAATGTCCTGGTATTATAGACACCTGGATGTCCTGGTATTATAGACACCTGGATGTCCTGGTATTATAGACACCTGGATGTCCTGGTATTATAGACACCTGAATGTCCTGGTATTATAGACACCCCTGAATGTCCTGGTATTATAGCCACCTGAATGTCCTGGTATTATAGACACCTGAATGTCCTGGTATTATAGAAACCTGAATGTCACGGTATTATAGACACCCCTGAATGTCCTGGTATTATAGACACCTGAATGTCCTGGTATTATAGACACCTGAATGTCCTGGTATTATAGACACCTGGATGTCCTGGTATTATAGACACCTGAATGTCCTGGTATTATAGACACCTGAATGTCACGGTATTATAGACACCTGAATGTCCTGGTATTATAGACACCTGAATGTCCTGGTATTATAGACACCTGGATGTCCTGGTATTATAGACACCTGGATGTCCTGGTATTATAGACACCTGAATGTCCTGGTATTATAGACACCTGGATGTCCTGGTATTATAGACACCTGGATGTCACGGTATTATAGACACCTGAATGTCACGGTATTATAGACACCTGAATGTCCTGGTATTATAGACACCTGGATGTCCTGGTATTATAGACACCTGGATGTCCTGGTATTATAGACACCTGGATGTCCTGGTATTATAGACACCTGGATGTCCTGGTATTATAGACACCTGAATGTCCTGGTATTATAGACACCCCTGAATGTCCTGGTATTATAGACACCTGGATGTCCTGGTATTATAGACACCTGGATGTCACTGGTATTATAGACACCTGAATGTCCTGGTATTATAGACACCTGAATGTCCTGGTATTATAGACACCTGGATGTCCTGGTATTATAGACACCTGGATGTCCTGGTATTATAGACACCTGGATGTCCTGGTATTATAGACACCTGAATGTCCTGGTATTATAGACACCTGAATGTCCTGGTATTATAGACACCTGAATGTCCTGGTATTATAGACACCTGGATGTCCTGGTATTATAGACACCTGGATGTCCTGGTATTATAGACACCTGAATGTCCTGGTATTATAGACACCTGAATAGTCACCGGTATTATAGACACCTGAATGTCCTGGTATTATAGACACCTGAATGTCCTGGTATTATAGACACCTGAATGTCCTGGTATTATAGACACCTGGATGTCCTGGTATTATAGACACCTGAATGTCCTGGTATTATAGACACCTGAATGTCCTGGTATTATAGACACCTGAATGTCCTGGTATTATAGACACCTGAATGTCCTGGTATTATAGACACCTGGATGTCCTGGTATTATAGACACCTGGATGTCCTGGTATTATAGACACCTGAATGTCCTGGTATTATAGACACCTGGATGTCCTGGTATTATAGACACCTGGATGTCCTGGTATTATAGACACCTGGATGTCCTGGTATTATAGACACCTGAATGTCCTGGTATTATAGACACCTGGATGTCCTGGTATTATAGACACCTGGATGTCCTGGTATTATAGACACCTGGATGTCCTGGTATTATAGACACCTGGATGTCCTGGTATTATAGACACCTGGATGTCCTGGTATTATAGACACCTGGATGTCCTGGTATTATAGACACCTGGATGTCCTGGTATTATAGACACCTGAATGTCCTGGTATTATAGACACCTGGATGTCCTGTATTATAGAATTATAGACACCTGAATGTCCTGGTATTATAGACACCTGGATGTCCTGGTATTATAGACACCTGAATGTCCTGGTATTATAGACACCTGAATGTCCTGGTATTATAGACACCTGGATGTCCTGGTATTATAGACACCTGGATGTCCTGGTATTATAGACACCTGAATGTCCTGGTATTATAGACACCTGAATGTCCTGGTATTATAGACACCCCTGAATGTCCTGGTATTATAGACACCTGAATGTCCTGGTATTATAGACACCTGAATGTCCTGGTATTATAGACACCTGAATGTCCTGGTATTATAGACACCTGAATGTCCTGGTATTATAGACACCTGAATGTCCTGGTATTATAGACACCTGAATGTCCTGGTATTATAGACACCTGGATGTCCTGGTATTATAGACACCTGAATGTCCTGGTATTATAGACACCTGAATGTCACTGGTATTATAGACACCTGAATGTCCTGGTATTATAGACACCTGAATGTCCTGGTATTATAGACACCTGGATGTCCTGGTATTATAGACACCTGGATGTCCTGGTATTATAGACACCTGAATGTCCTGGTATTATAGACACCTGGATGTCCTGGTATTATAGACACCTGGATGTCCTGGTATTATAGACACCTGAATGTCACCTGAATGTCCTGGTATTATAGACACCTGAATGTCCTGGTATTTATAGACACCTGGATGTCCTGGTATTATAGACACCTGGATGTCCTATTATAGACACCTGGATGTCCTGGTATTATAGACACCTGGATGTCCTGGTATTATAGACACCTGGATGTCCTGGTATTATAGACACCTGAATGTCCTGTATTATAGACACCTATTATAGACACCTGGATGTCCTGAATTATAGACACCTGAATGTCCTGGTATTATAGACACCTGGATGTCCTGGTATTATAGACACCTGAATGTCCTGGTATTATAGACACCTGGATGTCCTGGTATTATAGACCCCTGAATGTCCTGGTATTATAGACACCTGGATGTCCTGGTATTATAGACACACCTGGATGTCCTGGTATTATAGACACACCTGGATGTCCTGGTATTATAGACACACCTGGATGTCCTGGTATTATAGACACCTGGATGTCCTGGTATTATAGACACCTGGATGTCCTGTATTATAGACACCTATTATAGACACCTGGATGTCCTGGTATTATAGACACCTGGATGTCCTGGTATTATAGACACCTGGATGTCCTGGTATTATAGACACCTGAATGTCCTGGTATTATAGACACCCCTGAATTATAGACACCTGAATGTCCTGGTATTATAGACACCCCTGAATTATAGACACCTGAATGTCCTGGTATTATAGACACCTGGATGTCCTGGTATTATAGACACCTGAATGTCCTGGTATTATAGACACCTGGATGTCCTGGTATTATAGACACCTGGATGTCCTGGTATTATAGACACCTGAATGTCCTGGTATTATAGACACCTGGATGTCCTGGTATTATAGACACCTGAATGTCCTGGTATTATAGACACCTGGATGTCCTGGTATTATAGACACCTGGATGTCCTGGTATTATAGACACCTGGATGTCCTGGTATTATAGACACCTGAATGTCCTGGTATTATAGACACCTGGATGTCCTGGTATTATAGACACCTGGATGTCCTGGTATTATAGACACCTGGATGTCCTGTATTATAGACATTATAGACACCTGGATGTCCTGGTATTATAGACACCTGAATGTCCTGGTATTATAGACACCTGAATGTCCTGGTATTATAGACACCTGGAATGTCCTGGTATTATAGACACCTGGATGTCCTGGTATTATAGACACCTGGATGTCCTGGTATTATAGACACCTGGATGTCCTGGTATTATAGACACCTGGATGTCCTGGTATTATAGACACCTGAATGTCCTGGTATTATAGACACCTGAATGTCCTGGTATTATAGACACCTGGATGTCCTGGTATTATAGACACCTGGATGTCCTGGTATTATAGACACCTGGATGTCCTGGTATTATAGACACCTGAATGTCCTGGTATTATAGACACCTGAATGTCCTGGTATTATAGACACCTGAATGTCCTGGTATTATAGACACCTGAATGTCCTGGTATTATAGACACCTGAATGTCACCTGGATGGTATTATAGACACCCCTGAATGTCCTGGTATTATAGACACCTGGATGTCCTGGTATTATAGACACCTGAATGTCCTGGTATTATAGACACCTGGATGTCCTGGTATTATAGACACCTGAATGTCCTGGTATTATAGACACCTGGAATGTCCTGGTATTATAGACACCTGGATGTCCTGGTATTATAGACACCTGAATGTCCTGGTATTATAGACACCTGGATGTCCTGGTATTATAGACACCTGGATGTCCTGGTATTATAGACACCTGGATGTCCTGGTATTATAGACACCTGGATGTCCTGGTATTATAGACACCTGGATGTCACGGTATTATAGACACCTGAATGTCACGGTATTATAGACACCTGAATGTCCTGGTATTATAGACACCTGGATGTCCTGGTATTATAGACACCTGGATGTCCTGGTATTATAGACACCTGGATGTCCTGGTATTATAGACACCTGGATGTCCTGGTATTATAGACACCTGAATGTCCTGGTATTATAGACACCTGGATGTCCTGGTATTATAGACACCTGAATGTCCTGGTATTATAGACACCTGAATGTCCTGTATTATAGACACCTGAATGTCCTGGTATTATAGACACCTGGATGTCCTGGTATTATAGACACCTGAATGTCCTGGTATTATAGACACCTGGATGTCCTGGTATTATAGATGTCCTGGTATTATAGACACCTGGATGTCCTGGTATTATAGACACCTGGATGTCCTGGTATTATAGACACACCTGGATGTCCTGGTATTATAGACACCTGGATGTCCTGGTATTATAGACACCTGGATGTCCTGGTATTATAGACACCTGGATGTCCTGGTATTATAGACACCTGGATGTCCTGGTATTATAGACACCTGAATGTCCTGGTATTATAGACACCCCTGAATTATAGACACCTGAATGTCCTGGTATTATAGACACCCCTGAATTATAGACACCTGAATGTCCTGGTATTATAGACACCTGGATGTCCTGGTATTATAGACCCCTGAATGTCCTGGTATTATAGACACCTGAATGTCCTGGTATTATAGACACCTGGATGTCCTGGTATTATAGACCCCTGAATGTCCTGGTATTATAGACACCCCTGAATTATAGACACCTGAATGTCCTGGTATTATAGACACCTGGATGTCCTGGTATTATAGACACCTGGATGTCCTGGTATTATAGACACCTGAATGTCCTGGTATTATAGACACCTGGATGTCCTGGTATTATAGACCCCTGAATGTCCTGGTATTATAGACACCTGAATGTCCTGGTATTATAGACACCTGGATGTCCTGGTATTATAGACCCCTGAATGTCCTGGTATTATAGACACCCCTGAATTATAGACACCTGAATGTCCTGGTATTATAGACACCTGGATGTCCTGGTATTATAGACACCTGGATGACACCTGGATAGACACCTCCTGGTATTATAGACACCTGAATGTCCTGGTATTATAGACACCTGGATGTCCTGGTATTATAGACCCCTGAATGTCCTGGTATTATAGACACCTGAATGTCCTGGTATTATAGACACCTGGATGTCCTGGTATTATAGACCCCTGAATGTCCTGGTATTATAGACACCCCTGAATTATAGACACCTGAATGTCCTGGTATTATAGACACCTGGATGTCCTGGTATTATAGACACCTGAATGTCCTGGTATTATAGACACCTGGATGTCCTGGTATTATAGACACCTGAATGTCCTGGTATTATAGACACCTGGATGTCCTGGTATTATAGACACCTGGATGTCCTGGTATTATAGACACCTGGATGTCCTGGTATTATAGACACCTGGATGTCCTGGTATTATAGACACCTGGATGTCCTGGTATTATAGCCACCTGGATGTCCTGGTATTATAGCCACCTGGATGTCCTGGTATTATAGCCACCTGGATGTCCCTGCTGTACGCTAACGCCCTTTGATAAATCATGACCTTGAATGTACACACTGTGACACCTTTTGGAACAGATTGATGATTGATTTGAACAGGGAAAATGTACCAAAACCTGAGCTGAAGCATTTCATACGTTGAACCATCAGAATTACAGTATATTGAAAAAAAATCCACCGTGCATCGATGAAGGTAAAAACATTTTGTTATAGGAACCCTAAACTGGGTCTGTGCCCTACCACGAACACCTCATTCTAAATATTAGCCAAAAGTACTGCGCAATTTTTCAATATATATTTTTTACCTTCAAGTCCCATTGAAACCATGGTCTCTTTTGCAAAAGGGATCCCTGCATCACAACAATTACACAGTCAAATCAAATCACATTTGTCCCCTAAGAGCACGCAGTGACCACGATGATGCTGCTTTTATAATGTGGCGTCCTCTAGGAGCATGCAGTGACCTCGATGATGCTGATTGTACCTTTTATAATGTGGTGTCCTCTAGGAGCACGCAGTGACCACGATGGTGCTGATTGTTCCTTTTATAATGTGGTGTCCCCTAGGAGCACGCAGTGACCACGATGATGCTGCCTTTATAATGTGGTGTCCTCTAGGAGCACGCAGTGACCACGATGATGCTGCTTTTATAATGTGGTGTCCTCTAGGAGCATGCAGTGACCACGATGATGCTGATTGTTCCTTTTATAATGTGGTGTCCTCTAGGAGCACGCAGTGACCATGCCGTGCACCTGGGTGATGGCCTGTGCCTACGCCCCCTCTGGATGTGCAGTGGCCTGTGGGTAAGTTCCTGTACTCCTGGATGTGCAGTGGCCTGTGGGTAAGTTCCTGTACTCCTGGATGTGCAGTGGCCTGTGGGTAAGTTCCTGTACTCCTGGATGTGCAGTGGCCTGTGGGTAAGTTCCTGTACTCCTGGATGTGCAGTGGCCTGTGGGTAAGTTCCTGTACTCCTGGATGTGCAGTGGCCTGTGGGTAAGTTCCTGTACTCCTGGATGTGCAGTGGCCTGTGGGTAAGTTCCTGTACTCCCGGATGTGCAGTGGCCTGTGGGTAAGTTCCTGTACTCCTGGATGTGCAGTGGCCTGTGGGTAATTCTCTCCCTGCTCCACCCACACGCTCCATTTTCCCACTGTGCACTTTTGGGTCTTGGCCTGGTTACTGTGAAGCCCTGTCACAACTGTTGACGTTATAAGAGAGTTTATAAATAAAAATGTGATGTATTGATTGTGTTTCAGTGGTCTGGACAACAAGTGCTCAGTGTACCCTCTGTCGTTGGACAAGAATGAGAACCTGGCAGCGAAGAAGAAGTCTGTCGCCATGCACACCAACTACTTATCTGCCTGTAGCTTCACCAACTCAGACATGCAGGTTAGAGAATACATTTTTCTTAGTCTGATGTAATTATTTTTTTGTTGCCCCATTTGTATATTTTGTTATAGTCTTTAACAAGGTTTGTAATTCGCTCCTTTCTATAAATTGTTGAATTACTCGATTGCTGCAAAATCAGTTTAAAAGAAAAACCCACTGATATGCCGTGTCATAATTTGAGCCAGTTTCACACATCGGGAAAATAATCCTGCAGCAACAGAAAATGTGAATTATATATGGATTATAATTCATGGATTGTTTTTGGTAGGGATTCCTACATTTTTCGTTTGGGCAAATCAAATCTGACATTTTAAAGTGGAAATTACAAACTTTAGAATCCTTTTTAAACCTCAAAATCACTACAGGTTTGCATTTCCTGATGTGCAGGAACATTTCTGCAACAACAGGATGATCAAATTAGGATGAGGCATCTGAATTTCTACTACTTTCCTATGGCAGATGAGTAATGGGAAATCACTGCACTCTATACCCGACCTGGAAAGAACTGCCAATCTTGTTTAATAATTCACAACATTCTAATGTTCCCCATTGGCTGTGTTTAGTCACATGCTTTAGCCTCGGGCCAAGACTCTTCTATTTATGGATCAGTGTCATAGAATTCTGAATCTGAATTCTGAACAGCCAAAGTTATGACAATGGCTGCCCTCTGACCTTACTACTTGTAGTTGACTATTTGCTCTCTAGGGGCTGGTTTCCTTGACATATTCAATATAGAGTATTTTTTTTGTCCTGAAATGAGCCTAATATAGGTCTGGGAAACCAGTCCCATGTGTACATTATGGGGTGAATCCTAACCTTCAACTTAAATCACATTTTCACTTCGTCTCGCATTGACATTTAATGAATGACTAAGTGGCTGTTAGTTTTCACGCCTATATGAGAACGTGTATTATGTTGTGATCCCAAGATGCAGTTTGTGATGAACCCCCCTTTTGTGTTCCAGATCCTGACGTCGAGCGGAGACGGAACCTGTGCATTATGGGATGTGGAGAGCGGTCAGCTGTTGCAGAGTTTCCATGGACACGCCGCTGATGTTCTGTGTCTGGACCTGGCTCCTTCTGAGACCGGCAACACCTTCGTCTCTGGGGTGAGGAGAAGACTAGGAGCATTTCACTTTATTGTCCCACAATAGAGAAATTGTGAATAAAGCGGGTGATTTTATTGATCCCCCAAGTTTATTTTGTATTTTTTTTGTCATTGGACATAAGAGTAAAAACACCAGCAAATCTGTTCCAAGTGATTTAAAATGCAGCCTGACCTCCTCTAAGCATTGTCTTTGACCTTTTTTTTTAAACTTTCCTTTCGTATTTAAAAACGCAAAAAAAAACATTTTTATTTTTTATTCAGAGAGAGAGATTTGAAATGATTAGTGAAGAAATCGTGGCAGGTGTGAGATACAAACTCCTGTTTGTCCAGAATGCAAAGATACTGTGTTACATTTTGACATAATGTGGATCTTTTTCATTTAACCTTTTAATTTAACCAGGAAAAGCCACTTGGAAGTTAAACCCTATTTTGGGTTTAAACCTTTCAAAAACGTTTTGCAATAATTAATGAATTCCTTAATCTTCTTCTGTGTGTCTAAACACAGGGCTGTGACAAGAAGGCCAATGTATGGGACATGCGCTCAGGCCAGTGCATCCAGTCCTTCGAAACCCACGAATCAGACATCAACAGTGTCAGGTAAGGAGATACAAATGAATTCCAAGGGACTTATAGACACTGACACACTGTGTTAATACCCCTGTATTAATCATAAGTGAGCCCCAGGCGACTGCAGTTGAAAACTAGCTGGCACTGTGCCTGTAAAACCAAGCTCATCTCCATTATGTATGGTTCGTTATATATTACCTGGCGTTTGTCTCCTTCCTTGGCATCAGGTATTACCCCAGTGGAGATGCATTTGCCTCAGGCTCTGATGATGCGACAGTAAGTTGTCATCAATATCGTTTACTGCTTTGATCACATGTTGATGCTGCCTTTCAATGTCAAAGATCATTACATTGACATTTAGGTCATTTAGCAGACGCTCTTATCCAGAGAGACTTACAAATTGGTGCATTCACCTTATGACATCCAGTGGAACAGTCACTTTACAATAGTGCATCTAAATCTTAAAGGGGGGTGGGAGGGAATACTTATCCTATCCTAGGTATTCCTTAAAGAGGTGGGGTTTCAGGTGTCTCCGGAAGGTGGTGATTGGCTCATGAAGTACTTTGACATTGAGTGTTTTTAACCCGTTTGCAAAAAAAAAAAAAAAATCTAGTTACAGTGCCTTGCGAAAGTATTCGGCCCCCTTGAACCTTGCGACCTTTTGCCACATTTCAGGCTTCAAACATAAAGATATAAAACTGTATTTTTTTGTGAAGAATCAACAACAAGTGGGACACAATCATGAAGTGGAACGACATTTATTGGATATTTCAAACTTTTTTACTTACAGCTGTAATCGCAGCAAAAGGTGACGCTACAAAGTATTAACTTAAGGGGGCTGAATAATTTTGCACGCCCAATTTTTCAGTTTTTGATTTGTTAAAAAAGTTTGAAATATCCAATAAATGTCGTTCCACTTCATGATTGTGTCCCACTTGTTGTTGATTCTTCACAAAAAAATACAGTTTTATATCTTTATGTTTGAAGCCTGAAATGTGGCAAAAGGTCGCAAAGTTCAAGGGGGCCGAATACTTTCGCAAGGCACTGTATTAATGCACGTTTTTTGTTTCAGTGTCGTCTCTATGACCTGAGAGCAGACAGAGAAGTGGCCATTTATTCCAAAGAGAGCATCATATTTGGTGCCTCCAGTGTTGATTTCTCTCTCAGTGGTAAGATACTGTATTCATGAACTTCATCTAGTACACATGCTTTTACTTCTCTTCTGTTTAACCAGTCTACACTTTAGTGATTCCATGGCACTAACCAGTCTACACTTTAGTGATTCCATGTCACTAACCAGTCTACACTTTAGTGATTCCATGGCACTAACCAGTCTACACTTTAGTGATTCCATGTCACTAACCAGTCTACACTTTAGTGAATCCATGTCACTAACCAGTCTACACTTTAGTGATTCCATGTCACTAACCAGTCTACACTTTAGTAATTCCATGTCACTGACCAGTCTACACTTTAGTGATTCCATGTCACTAACCAGTCTACACTTTAGTAATTCCATGTCACTGACCAGTCTACACTTTAGTGATTCCATGTCACTGACCAGTCTACACTTTAGTGAATCCATGTCACTAACCAGTCTACACTTTAGTGATTCCATGTCACTAACCAGTCTACACTTTAGTAATTCCATGTCACTAACCAGTCTACACTTTAGTGAATCCATGTCACTAACCAGTCTACACTTTAGTGATTCCATGTCACTAACCAGTCTACACTTTAGTGAATCCATGTCACTAACCAGTCTACACTTTAGTGATTCCATGTCACTAACCAGTCTACACTTTAGTGATTCCATGTCACTAACCAGTCTACACTTTAGTGATTCCATGTCACTAACCAGTCTACACTTTAGTGATTCCATGTCACTAACCAGTCTACACTTTAGTGATCCATGTCACTAACCAGTCTACACTTTAGTGATTCCATGTCACTAACCAGTCTACACTTTAGTGATTCCATGTCACTAACCAGTCTACACTTTAGTGATTCCATGTCACTAACCAGTCTACACTTTAGTGATTCCATGTCACTAACCAGTCTACACTTTAGTGATTCCATGTCACTAACCAGTCTACACTTTAGTGATTCCATGTCACTAACCAGTCTACACTTTAGTGATTCCATGTCACTAACCAGTCTACACTTTAGTGATTCCATGTCACTAACCAGTCTACACTTTAGTGAATCCATGTCACTAACCAGTCTACACTTTAGTGATTCCATGTCACTAACCAGTCTACACTTTAGTGATTCCATGTCACTAACCAGTCTACACTTTAGTGATCCATGTCACTAACCAGTCTACACTTTAGTGATCCATGTCACTAACCAGTCTACACTTTAGTGAATCCATGTCACTAACCAGTCTACACTTTAGTGATTCCATGTCACTAACCAGTCTACACTTTAGTGATTCCATGTCACTAACCAGTCTACACTTTAGTGAATCCATGTCACTAACCAGTCTACACTTTAGTGATTCCATGTCACTAACCAGTCTACACTTTAGTGATTCCATGTCACTAACCAGTCTACACTTTAGTGATTCCATGTCACTAACCAGTCTACACTTTAGTGATTCCATGTCACTAACCAGTCTACACTTTAGTAATTCCATGTCACTAACCAGTCTACACTTTAGTGATTCCATGTCACTAACCAGTCTACACTTTAGTGAATCCATGTCACTAACCAGTCTACACTTTAGTGATTCCATGTCACTAACCAGTCTACACTTTAGTGATTCCATGTCACTAACCAGTCTACACTTTAGTGATCCATGTCACTAACCAGTCTACACTTTAGTGATTCCATGTCACTAACCAGTCTACACTTTAGTGATTCCATGTCACTAACCAGTCTACACTTTAGTGATTCCATGTCACTAACCAGTCTACACTTTAGTGATTCCATGTCACTAACCAGTCTACACTTTAGTGATTCCATGTCACTAACCAGTCTACACTTTAGTGATTCCATGTCACTAACCAGTCTACACTTTAGTGATTCCATGTCACTAACCAGTCTACACTTTAGTAATTCCATGTCACTAACCAGTCTACACTTTAGTGATTCCATGTCACTAACCAGTCTACACTTTAGTGATTCCATGTCACTAACCAGTCTACACTTTAGTGATTCCATGTCACTAACCAGTCTACACTTTAGTGATTCCATGTCACTAACCAGTCTACACTTTAGTGATCCATGTCACTAACCAGTCTACACTTTAGTGATTCCATGTCACTAACCAGTCTACACTTTAGTGATTCCATGTCACTAACCAGTCTACACTTTAGTGATTCCATGTCACTAACCAGTCTACACTTTAGTGATTCCATGTCACTAACCAGTCTACACTTTAGTGATTCCATGTCACTAACCAGTCTACACTTTAGTGATTCCATGTCACTAACCAGTCTACACTTTAGTGATTCCATGTCACTAACCAGTCTACACTTTAGTGATTCCATGTCACTAACCAGTCTACACTTTAGTGATTCCATGTCACTAACCAGTCTACACTTTAGTGATTCCATGTCACTAACCAGTCTACACTTTAGTGATTCCATGTCACTAACCAGTCTACACTTTAGTGATTCCATGTCAATAACCAGTCCACACTTTAGTGATTCCATGTCACTAACCAGTCTACACTTTAGTGATTCCATGTCACTAAGCTGAATATGAACAGCGTACTGTCACATTAACCTTCTCTTCAGAAACGATGTATTGCATCTACGTTGTTGAAAGAGGACATGTATTTTCTATTTCAGGCCGGCTACTGTTCGGTGGCTATAACGACTACACCATCAACGTGTGGGATGTCTTGAAGGGGACGAGGGTGTCCATCCTGTTTGGACACGAGAACCGCGTCAGCACTCTGCGTCTGTCTCCTGACGGAACGGCCTTCTGCTCGGGGTCGTGGGACCACACTCTCAGGGTGAGGGATAGGGGGTTATCACCTGCTTTATATTCCCAAAAGACAAATTATTAGTATTACCTACTCCTATCTATCCATCTATCCATCCATCCAATCTATCTTATCATTCTATTCTTCTATCCATCCGGGTTTTCCCCTGGTGTCCACCCTCTCCATGTGTTCTTCTAGAGAACAGCATCATGGTCTCATTTTATGGTGAAGTAAGTTTATGTTTTAAAATTGTTTTTTTTCTCCAGATCTGGGCTTAAAGGAAAACGACACAGAAGAGGAACAACTAACCTCAATGATAGATAGATAGATGGGATCTTAGTTGTAAACTAAAGAGACATTTACATTTACATTTAAGTCATTTAGCAGACGCTCTTATCCAGAGCGACTTACAAATTGGTGCATTCACCTTATGACATCCAGTGGAACAGTCACTTTACAATAGTGCATCTAAATCTTAAAGGGGGGTGAGAAGGATTACTTTATCCTATCCTAGGTATTCCTTAAAGAGGTGGGGTTTCAGGTGTCTCCGGAAGGTGGTGATTGACTCCGCTGTCCTGGCGTCGTGAGGGAGTTTGTTCCACCATTGGGGGGCCAGAGCAGCGAACAGTCCACTCTGCTTGAATACAATCCTAGGTTCAGATTCAGTTGAATATATATACAGTGGTAAAGGGCAGGCATTGTCTTACTGTAGTGGTGCGTCAGGGTACATTTTGAACCGTGGTCTTGGACAAGTTAACAGTCATTATTAAACAAACAAAAAAAAAACCTGCAAAAGATACACTTTTATTACGAGCTTTAATAACGTATCACATTCAGTATTTTAGATCGCGCAAGGTCAATATATCTTAATGAAATTCATAATCACACACAGAATGATGATATAGCTACTCTAGTCTTAAGCAGATGGTCCAAAGAGATCTAGTGTGAAGTAGATGGTGATGAATAACAAAGTTTGAAATTAATCTAGTGGTGAATATACAGAGAGTGAAAGATTTAGAGGAAGAATGTCTAGAATGTCTAGAATGTCTAGAATGTCTAGAATGTTTAGAATGTCTAGAATGTTTAGAATGTTTAGAATGTCTAGAATGTCTAGAATGTTTAGAATGTCTAGAATGTCTAGAATGTCTAGAATGTTTAGAATGTCTAGAATGTCTAGAATGTTTAGAATGTTTAGAATGTCTAGAATGTCTAGAATGTCTAGAATGTTTAGAATGTCTAGAATGTTTAGAATGTCTAGAATGTTTAGAATGTCTAGAATGTCTAGAATGTTTAGATTTGAGATATGATGGAAAAACAGTTCATACATTTGGAACCAAACCCTCAAGAGTCACTAAGTCATCTTGGTTGATGCCAGGACAAATCATCTTGGTTGATGCCGGGACAAATCCTCTTGGTTGATGCCGGGACAAATCCTCTTGGTTGATGCCGGGACAAATCCTCTTGGTTGATGCCGGGACAAATCCTCTTGGTTGATGCCGGGACAAATCCTCTTGGTTGATGCCGGGACAAATCCTCTTGGTTGATGCCGGGACAAATCCTCTTGGTTGATGCCGGAACAAATCCTCTTGGTTGATGCCGGGACAAATCCTCTTGGTTGATGCCGGGACAAATCCTCTTGGTTGATGCCGGGACAAATCCTCTTGGTTGATGCCGGGACAAATCCTCTTGGTTGATGCCGGGACAAACCTCTTGGTTGATGCCGGGACAAATCCTCTTGGTTGATGCCGGGACAAATCATCTTGGTTGATGCCGGGACAAATCATCTTGGTTGATGCCGGAACAAATCCTCTTGGTTGATGCCGGGACAAATCATCTTGGTTGATGGCACATTTTCCATTCTAATACTTGACCCTTCGAGTTCCTTTCCACCTGTGGATTTCACCTACTGCTTGAGATGCTCACATGACAAACACTAGATAATATCTAGCTGACATGAATATACAACCTTTTGTGAATACCTACTTATTTAAATTCTTAGACTTATGTATTCCTGTTCATGTAATTATTCTGATGATTGTAATTTGATAATTTATTGTAATTATTATATTGTAGTTTAGTGTATATACAAAGTTACATGATACAATAAACTATTCACCTATACCACATAAAAGTAATACAATTCATTTGGACTATCGATTTTGTGTTTATTTCTGCTGTTGCGTGGTTGCCATATTTGGAATTTCTGTGATTTTAAGGTTTTTAAAAAAAAAAGCAAAGCAAAAATATGTTTTTACATATATCTCAATATGACAATGATGTCGATGATGATCGGATTTATTTTGTAACATATTTACCAGAGGTGGGACCAAGTCACTACTGCAGGAGACACAAGCAAGTCTCAAGTGACAAGGTCTAAGTCCACGTTGTTCATTCTTAAGAGCAAGTCGAGTCGATTCACAAGTCTTAAATTAAAATCTATACATGCAATGAATTGTCAACTACAAATTGAGACCTTGGAACTATAAGGTTCTGCCATTTCTTTTGTCAAAACGGATTTAGTCACATATATAATAGATCTTTAAAATGGTTCTATAGCCTATGGTTCTATCTACTCATTCAAATAAATTCATCTATAGCCTACAAAGAAATACATTGTGAATAATTTGCGAGTGCGACACAATAGGCCTGTAGGGACATAAAGCGCTCAGCATTTAAACAACCCTTCGCTGTATTAAATCATTATTATAGTCTATAACTTTCGCATGTGACTGTGACTTACTTAGAATTAAATACAGATGAAATTTTAAAAAATGCCTTATTAGGCTCAGTCTACAGTGCTTTTGAATTCATTTTTAAAAACAGCAGTTTGGCGAGTCTGGTGCTTCAGGCTCATATGATGGTTCCTGGAGGGCCGGACAGCAGTGGACAAATCCTCTCCAGACTTGCAGAGCCACTGGGGATGCGCAACACCCTTTAGGCCTCTCTTGCCAGGCTGGCCAGAGATGCATAGCTTTTTTTCTATCTCTTAAGGTTTTTAGGCAAAATTACCCAATCAAAATGGAAAGCTCCTTGAATGTGGGAATATGCCAGGCCTATTGTATGGATAATAGAACAAAAATGAACAAACCTTTTGAAAGCAGATTTTAAAAATGTGCTACAATGACACACTTAGTTATCTACCCACCTCGTTCCTTTCTTTTAGCATATGCACATAGTAAGTATACCATCATGCTTTCAGGATACGTGTCTTTTCAGATTCCACAATGATTCTTTAGTTGTGGACATTACATCACCACACTCTCTCTCCTCCATCTTTGTAAGTCACCTTGATTTTGCACCATTGTGTTTTTATCAGTTTTTGTATGAACATGTAAAGCGAACTCCAAGACAGTAGCTAAAGCAAGGTGCTATAGCAGTACACAAGTAGACTACAGATGCATGCTGGGCCGGGCATGCCCTGAGCTCGTGAAGTGAGTGCTACTGGAGCAGGCGAGTAGGCCGACGCTCCAGCCTTTGGGCACGCGCCACTCCCCACTCTGCTCGCCTAACGTTACTCTGTCTTGAACAAGTCCATTTGATGGAAACATCTCTGGTGGGAAAATGCGCATATTGTTTTTATGCAGGTTTGAAGAATATTCGCATGAAAATCTGTCACCTATTTGGATGAAAACCCATATTTTGTTGATAACATAGCTGGCGCTAATAGTGGAATGATAAGTGTTTTCACAGTGTTACTTAACAGCAAGTGGCGAGATTGGCAATGGGACCGCTGTGATATTCGCCTACTGATTTCTGCCGCCTGCGTGACATCTGTTGTCAAACTGGGAAAGCTGTTTTGTTCCACTAGCTTCAAACAGTTATAGAGATATTTTGGTGGCGATTTAGATACATTGATTCCCTACACTATTCAGTGCTTGTTTTCTCACAAACTGAAATTGTGCAAACAGTGTAGAATTTGAGTAACCAGTGCGATAAGTACGGTGCGATTTCCACTAGATAACACAGCCACAAAGTCAGAAACAAGTTTTACCAGTTTGATATGCATTTGAATTTGATTTATTTCACCTTTTTTTAACCAGGTAGACTAGTTAAGAACAAGTTCTCATTTACAAATGCGACCTGGCCAAGATAAAGCAAAGCAGTGCAACAAAAACAACAACACACAGTTACACATGGAATAAACAAAATATACAGTCAATAACACAATAGAAAAATGTACATACAGTGTGTGCAAATGGAGTAAGGAGGTAAAGGCAATACATATCATTGGGTTCTATATGATAACCACTGGAGTTATTTTGGACAATAATGTCCTTCTGTAGCTCAGTTGGTAGAGCATGGCGCTTGTAACGCCAGGGTAGTGGGTTCGATCCCCGGGACCACCCATACGTAGAATGTATGCACACATGACTGTAAGTCGCTTTGGATAAAAGCGTCTGCTAAATGGCATATATTATTTATATTATTATTATTATATTATATATGGATGTCTTATTGTCCAATTTGTGTCTCACCTTTTCATGGTCATGGATCCAGCTTTGGTCGAACTAACGTCATATTTGACATTTCGTAGCAGATTTAGGCAGCAGGTTATGAGAATTAGGTTAAGTTTATGAAAAAGGCTATGGATTAACTAACCCCCCCCCCCACAAATAATACATTTGACAATAGCTGGATCCCTTTTAGCCAGGACCTTTTTTTTCATAAACCTAGATTACATGATTCCATTCATACATTGTTTTTTTATTGATCTGTTGTCAGGAGAGCAGGCCTAGGCTTCCTACCGTCGTATTCAAAAGGATTCAGCTCATTTCTCCAGTCATATAAAGTGTAGAATGGCATGAAATGTTTATCAAAGGGCAACATTTTCCAGTGCAAAGGAAACGTCTCTGATGTTCCTATAAACCTATGCCACTACACACTTATCAGCCACGGCCTAAATGATCACTAGCCACTACTCATAACATTAGGAATAGTAGATGATAGAGGCATACAGTCCTTTGTTATAAAGGGGCATTTTTGTGGAGAAAAATAGCTTCCCAAAAACTCACACGACACATGCTAATTTCTAGACTACAAGCTACAAGCTATACATACAGCTATATAAGCTATATATACAGTACCAGTCCAACGTTTGGACACACCTACTCATTCAAGGGTTTTTCTTGATTTTTACTATTTTCCGCATTGTAGAATACTAGTGAAGATGTGAACACTATGAAATAACACATATGGAATCATGTAGTAACCAAAAAAAAGTTTTAAAGGAAAAATATATTTTAGATTTTAGATTCTTCAAAGTAGCTACCCTTTGCCTTGATGACAACTTTGCACACTCTTGGCATTCTCTCAACCAGCTTCACCTGGAAGGCTTTTCCAACAGTCGTGAAGGAGTTCCCACATATGCTGAGGTGATTGTGGAGGCCAGGTCATCGATGCAGCACTCCATCACTCTCCTACTTAGTCAAATTGCCCTTACACAGCCTGGAGGTGTGTTGGGTCATTGTCCTGTTGAAAAACACACTATAGTCCCACTAAGCATAAACCAGATGGGATGGCGTATCGCTGCAGAATGCTGTGGTAGCCATGCTGGTTTAATAAGTGTGCCTTTAATTCTAAATAAATCACAAGACAGTGTCACCAGCAAAGCACCATCATACCTCCTCCATGCTTCATGGTGAGAACCGTGAAGCATGGAGGAAAACGACAGTCCATCATTACTTTAAGACAAGAAGTTCAGTCAATCTGGAAAATTTCAAGAACTTTTAACATTTTCAAGTGCAGTTACAAAAACCATCCAGCGCTATGATGAAACTGACTCTCATGAGGACCGCCACAGGAAAGGAAGACCCAGAGTTACCTCTGCTGCAGAGGATAAGTTCATTGGAGTTAACTGCACTTCAGCCCAAATAAATGCGTCACAGATTTCAAGTAACGGACACATCTCAATGTCAACTGTTCAGAGGAGGCCGCGTGAATCATGCCTTCATGGTCGAATTGCTGCAAAGAAACCACTTCTAAAGGACACCAATAATAATAATAAGAGACTTGCTCGGACCAAGAAACACGAGCAATGGACATTAGACCGGTGGAAAATTGTCCTTTGGTCTGATGAGTCCAAATTTGAGATTTTTGGTTTCAACTGCCGTCTCTGTGAGATGCAGAGTAGGTGAACCGATGATCTCTGCATGTGTGGTTCCCACCGTGAAGCATGGAGGAGGAGGAGGTGTGATGGTGCTTTGCTGGAGAAACTGTCAGTGATTTATTTAGAATTCAAGGCACACAACCAGCATGGCAAACACAGCATTCTGCAGCGATACACCATCCCATCTGGTTTGCGCTTAGTGGGACTATCATTTGTTTTTCAACAGGACAATGACTTGAAACACACCTCCAGGCTGTGTAAGGGCTATTTGACCAAGAAGGAGAGTGATGGAGTGCTGCATCAGATAACCTGGCCTCCACAATCACCCGACCTCAACCCAATTGAGATGGTTTGGGATGAGTTGGACCGCAGAGTGAAGAAAAAGTAGAAAACAAGTGCTCAGCATATGCAAAAGCATTCCTCATGAAGCTGGTTGAGAGAATGCCAAGAGTGTGCAAAGCTGTCGTCAAGGCGACGAGTGGCTACTTTGAACGAATCTAAAATATATTTTGATTTGTTTAACACTTTTTTGGTTACTACATGATTCAAATCAAATCAAATCAAATCAAATTTATTTATATAGCCCTTCGTACATCAGCTGATATCTCAAAGTGCTGTACAGAAACCCAGCCTAAAACCCCAAACAGCAAACAATGCAGGTGTAAAAGCACGGTGGCTAGGAAAAACTCCCTAGAAAGGCCAAAACCTAGGAAGAAACCTAGAGAGGAACCGGGCTATGTGGGGTGGCCAGTCCTCTTCTGGCTGTGCCGGGTAGAGATTATAACAGAACATGACCAAGATGTTCAAATGTTCATAAATGACCAGCATGGTCAAATAATAATAAGGCAGAACAGTTGAAACTGGAGCAGCAGCACAGTCAGATGGACTGGGGACAGCAAGGAGCCATCATATCAGGTAGTCCTGGGGCACGGTCCTAGGGCTCAGGTCCTCCGAGAGAGAGAAAGAAAGAGAGAATTAGAGAGAGCATATGTGGGGTGGCCAGTCCTCTTCTGGCTGTGCCAGGTGGAGATTATAACAGAACGTGGCCAAGATGTTCAAATGTTCATAAATGACCAGCATGGTTGAATAATAGTAAGGCAGAACAGTTGAAACTGGAGCAGGAGCATGGCCAGGTGGACTGGGGACAGCAAGGAGTCCTCATGTCAGGTAGTCCTGGGACATGGTCCTAGGGCCCAGGCCAGTTGAAACTGGAGCAGCAGCATGGCCAGGTGGACTGGGGACAGCAAGGAGTCATCATGTCAGGTAGTCCTGGGGCATGGTTCTAGGGCTCAGGTCCTCCGAGAGAGAGAAAGAAAGAGAGAAGGAGAGAATTAGAGAACGCACACTTAGATTTACACAGGACACCGAATAGGACAGGAGAAGTACTCCAGATAAACAAACTGACCCTAGCCCCCCGACACATAAACTACTGCAGCATAAATACTGGAGGCTGAGACAGGAGGGGTCAGGAGACACTGTGGCCCCATCCGAGGACACCCCCGGACAGGGCCAAACAGGAAGGATATAACCCCACCCACTTTGCCAAAGCACAGCCCCCACACCACTAGAGGGAAATCTTCAACCACCAACTTACCATCCTGAGACAAGGCCGAGTATAGCCCAGTATAGATTCCATATGTGTTATTTCATAGGTTTTATGTCTTCACTATTATTCTACAATGTAGAAAATTGTGAAAATCAAGAAAAACCCTTGAATGAGTAGGTGTCCAAATGTTTGACTGGTACTGTATACTGAAAAAAAATAAACTCAACATGTAAAATGGTATATTGATTAGACAAGTATTCAACCCCCTGTGTCAATGTTATAATAACCTTTGGCAGCGATTGCAGCTGGGAGTCTTTCTGGGTAAGTCTCTAAGAGCTTTGGATTGTACAATATTTGCACATTATTCTTTAAAAAATTATTCAAGTTCAGTTGATCATTGCTAGTGTAACTGTATTGCTTCCGTCCCCCTCCTCGCCCCTACCTGGGCTCGAACCAGGGATCCTCTGCACACGTCAACAACTGACACCCACGAAGCATCGTTACCCATAACAGTATAACAGTATAGCTTTCCTCCATCGCTCCACAAAAGCCGTGAGCGATGGAGGAAAGCTATACTGTTATACTGTTATGGGTAACGATGCTTCGTGGGTGTCAGTTGTTGACGTGTGCAGAGGATCCCTGGTTCGAGCCCAGGTAGGGGCGAGGAGGGGGACGGAAGCAATACTGTTACACTAGACAGCCATTTTCAAGCGGATTTTAGTCAAAACTGTAACTAAGCCACTCAGGAACATTCAATGACATCTTGGTAAGCAACTACACTGTAGATTTGGCCTTGTGTTTTAGGTTATTGTCCTGCTGAAAGGTGAATTTGTATCTTGGTGTCTGTTGGAAAGCAGACTGAACCAGATTTTCCTCTTAAGATTTTGTGCTTAGCTCCATTCCATTTCTTTTTATCCTGAAAAACTCCTTAGTCTTTGCCGATGACAAGCATACTCATAACATGATTCGGCCACCACCATGCTTGAAAATATGAAGAGTGGTACTCAGTGATGTGTTGCATGGGATTTCCCCCAAACATAATGCTTTGTATTCTGGACATGAAGTTAATTTCTTTGCCACAACCTATTATGAGACTTGTTAAGCATATTTTCATTCCTGAACTTGCTGTACATAGTCCATCTGTAAATAGCCCACCCAATCTACCTACCTCATCCCCATATTGTTTTTATTTACTTTTCTGCTCTTTTGCACACCAGTATTTCTACTTGCACATCACCATCTGCTCATCTATCACTCCAGTGTTCATTTGCTAAATTGTAATTACTTTGCTACTATGGCCTATTTATTGCCTTACCTCCTCACGCCATTTGCAAACACTGTATATAGACCTTCTTTTTTTCTATTGTGTTATTGACTGTACGCTTGTTTATTCCATGTGTAACTCTGTTGTTGTTGTTTGTGTCTCACTGCTTTGCTTTATCTAGGCCAGGTCGCAGTTGTAAATGAGAACTTGTTCTCAGCTGGCCTACCTGGTTAAATACAGGTGAAATAAATTATTATTATTATTATTTTAAACTTAGTCTTGCTATAACAAAAGGTTGAATTCATTTGTAATTTATTTGTAAAACAAAATTAAAAACATAATTCCAATTTGACATTATTGTGTGTAAGCCAGTGACAAAAAATAAACATTTAATCAAATGTAAATTCAGGCTGTAACACTAAATGAGTCGTGAATACTTTCTGAAGGCCCTCTTTTGTTATGCTGAGTGACCGACAGAGAACTGATACCACTGTATGTTATACTGAGTGACTGACAGAAGGGGAACTGATACCACTGTATGTTATACTGAGTGACTGACAGAAGGGGAACTGATACCACTGTATGTGTAACAGTAGAACTTTAGACCGTACCCTCGCCCATATCCGGTCGCGAACCAGGGACCCTCTGCACACATCAACAACAGTCAGCCTTGCAGAGCAAGGGGAACCACTACTTCAAGGTCTCAGAGGAAGTGACGTCACCGATTGAAACGCTATTTAGCGCGCACCACTAACTAAGCTAGCCGTTTCACATCCGTTACACTCACCCCCCTTTTGACCTTCTCCTTTTCCGCAGCAACCAGTGATCCGGGTCACGGCACCAATGTAACAGTATAACTTTAGACCGTCCCCTCGCCCATACCCGGGCGCGAACCAGGGACCCTCTGCACACATCAATAACAGTCACCCACGAAGCATCGTTACCCATCGCTCCACAAAAGCCGCGGCCCTTGCAGAGCAAGGGGAAACACTACTTCAAGGTCTCAGAGCAAGTGACGTCACCGATTTAAACGCTATTTAGCGTGCACCGCTAACTAAGCTAGCCGTTTCACATCCGTTACATATGTTATACTGAGTGACTGACAGAGAGAGAACTGATACCACTGTATGTTATACTGAGTGACTGACAGAGAGGGAACTGATACCACTGTATGTTATACTGAGTGACTGACAGAGAGAGAACTGATACCACTGTATGTTATACTGAGTGACTGACAGAAGGGGAACTGATACCACTGTATGTTATACTGAGTGACTGACAGAGAGAGAACTGATACCACTGTATGTTATACTGAGTGACAGAGAGAGAACTGATATCACTGTATGTTATACTGAGTGACTGACAGAGAGAGAACTGATACCACTGTATGTTATACTGAGTGACTGACAGAAGGGGAACTGATACCACTGTATGTTATACTGAGTGACAGAGAGAGAACTGATATCACTGTATGTTATACTGAGTGACTGACAGAGAGAGAACTGATACCACTGTATGTTATACTGAGTGACTGACAGAAGGGGAACTGATACCACTGTATGTTATACTGAGTGACTGACAGAAGGGGAACTGATATCACTGTATGTTATACTGAGTGACTGACAGAGAACTGATACCACTGTATGTTATACTGAGTGACTGACAGAAGGGGAACTGATACCACTGTATGTTATACTGAGTGACTGACAGAGAACTGATACCACTGTATGTTATACTGAGTGACTGACAGAGAGAGAACTGATACCACTGTATGTTATACTGAGTGACTGACAGAAGGGGAACTGATACCACTGTATGTTATACTGAGTGACTGACAGAAGGGGAACTGATACCACTGTATGTGTAACAGTAGAACTTTAGTGTACCCTCGCCCATATCCGGTGAACCAGGGACCCTCTGCACACATCAACAACAGTCAGCCTTGCAGAGAACCACTACTTCAAGGTCTCACGATTGAAACGCTATTTGTATGTTATACTCACCCCCTTTTGTGCAGCAACCAGTGATCCGGGTCACGGCACCAATGTAACAGTATAACTTTAGACCGTCCCCTCGCCCATACCCGGGCGCGAACCAGGGACCCTCTGCACACATCAATAACAGTGTTATCGCTCCACTGAGGGGAAACACTACTTCAAGGTCTCAGAGCAAGTGACGTCACCGATTTAAACGCTATTTAGCGTGCACCGCTAACTAAGCTAGCCGTTTCACATCCGTTACATATGTTATACTGAGTGACTGACAGAGAGAGAACTGATACCACTGTATGTTATACTGAGTGACTGACAGAGAGGGAACTGATACCACTGTATGTTATACTGAGTGACTGACAGAGAGAGAACTGATACCACTGTATGTTATACTGAGTGACTGACAGAAGGGGAACTGATACCACTGTATGTTATACTGAGTGACTGACAGAGAGAGAACTGATACCACTGTATGTTATACTGAGTGACTGACAGAAGGGGAACTGATATCACTGTATGTTATACTGAGTGACTGACAGAGAGAGAACTGATACCACTGTATGTTATACTGAGTGACTGACAGAAGGGGAACTGATACCACTGTATGTTATACTGAGTGACTGACAGAAGGGGAACTGATACCACTGTATGTTATACTGAGTGACTGACAGAAGGGGAACTGATACCACTGTATGTTATACTGAGTGACAGAGAGAGAACTGATATCACTGTATGTTATACTGAGTGACTGACAGAGAGAGAACTGATACCACTGTATGTTATACTGAGTGACTGACAGAAGGGGAACTGATACCACTGTATGTTATACTGAGTGACAGAGAGAGAACTGATATCACTGTATGTTATACTGAGTGACTGACAGAGAGAGAACTGATACCACTGTATGTTATACTGAGTGACTGACAGAAGGGGAACTGATATCACTGTATGTTATACTGAGTGACTGACAGAGAACTGATACCACTGTATGTTATACTGAGTGACTGACAGAAGGGGAACTGATACCACTGTATGTTATACTGAGTGACTGACAGAGAACTGATACCACTGTATGTTATACTGAGTGACTGACAGAAGGGGAACTGATACCACTGTATGTTATACTGAGTGACTGACAGAAGGGGAACTGATACCACTGTATGTTATACTGAGTGACTGACAGAAGGGGAACTGATACCACTGTATGTTATACTGAGTGACTGACAGAAGGGGAACTGATATCACTGTATGTTATACTGAGTGACTGACAGAGAGAGAACTGATATCACTGTATGTTATACTGAGTGACTGACAGAGAGAGAACTGATATCAACACTCCTACTCTGTGCCATTGTGGATTGGTGCTACAGGAAAATAATTATGTCGAAATGACGTGCCAGTACAATTATGGATATTACTGTATGTAAGGATGTTAACATGGTGCTTTCAGCCTTTCAGAAACAAAGAAAGTCTTATAACAGAGCATACTGGTCTATGTGCTCATCATTCAATGGGCTCAGTTCAAGTCTCACTTGTTCACTTAAAGAATGCCTTCCTTGTTCAGAATTATCTTGAAAAAAAATGGTGCAATTTTTTTTATTTTCAAGCAGCATGCACTTGGCAATAAATCAACCCCCCCCCCCCCCCCAAAAAAAAAAAACACCACAATAAGAATGTGAAATTAGAATGATAAAAGGAAAAAATCCCTATGCGGCTGAATCCATTTCATGTCCCCATATATGGTCACTGTTGCGGATGATAAAATCGAGTCAAAAGACATTGGACGCGAAGCTGTTCTCCAGAAGTTTCCAGAGTTGCGCAATGAAATCTCGCTTGACACTCAGAAAAGAAAAGACAAGTTGTTCTGTGCCTTCGGACAGCTTCACGACAACTTTTCTTCGGATTTCTTCCAATAGAATTACAGAAGAACTGTCTCTCGTTTGTTACCTAGCAATAGCATACAACTGTCTGTAACGTAGTATGTTTGTGCCTCGGTGGATGTAAGATCCAGCGTCTAGATCACTGAGTTCTGTGTATGCGTATCGGATGTATGCGCCTAGATCACCGTGTTGTGTGTGTCAGTAGGGACTAGTGGAACACATCTGGAGAGGAAACAGTGAACTAAAAAGCTTGCTGGTAGCATATTTCACATTAAAAATTGGGGGAGGGGGGGGGGGATTGTCAGGACTCAGGACAGGAAGTAGGATGGTGAGGGAGGGAGGTGGTTGTCTGGGACTCCCAGGGATGTTACGAGTTTTCTTGTTGGGGACTTGTGCTCTTACGGTCCTGAGCTCTGCAGGCTTGGTGTTCCTTCTGGTGCAACACATGCACCTGTCAGCCCACCTGGCCCGGTTGGATCTACAGCTCCAGGTGCTCTCAGAGACTTCTGGCGCCGTGCTGCATCATTCTGCAGCAGTATCCCTCCGGGCCAGCGGGGACCCTGGAGAGGAAGCTTCCCACAGGACCAGCAGGGACCCCGGAGAGGAAGCTTCCCACAGGACCAGCAGGGACCTTGGAGAGGAAGCTTCCCACAGGACCAGCAGGGACCCTGGAGAGGAAGCTTCCCACAGGACCAGCAGGGACCTTGGAGAGGAAGCTTCCCACAGGACCAGCAGGGACCCCGGAGAGGAAGCTTCCCACAGGACCAGCAGGGACCTTGGAGAGGAAGCTTCCCACAGGACCAGCAGGGACCCCGGAGAGGAAGCTTCCCACAGGACCAGCAGGGACCTTGGAGAGGAAGCTTCCCACAGGACGAGCAGGGAAGACCCAGGCAGAGAGGAGGCAGAAAGGGAGCTGCAGCATGGCCGACCCCGCAATAAGAGGAGCCAGGCTGGGAAACACCAGACTAAGCGACAGCAGAAACGTGGCGACAGGGACATGATGATAATGATGACATACTCTATGGTCCCGGTAAGAATCCTCAGAAATATTTACTACATGAATTAGAGGCAGTATGTTATGTGTCTACTAAGTGAGTTATAGTAGGTTATTTTTCATTTATTTTTTACCTTTATTTAACCAGGCAAGTCAGTTAAGAACAAATTCTTATTTACAATGACGGCCAAGGAACAGTGGGTTAACTGCCTTGTTCATGGGGCAGAACGACATATTTTTACCTTGTCAGCTGGGGGGATTCGATCTTGCAACTTTTCTATTACTAGTCCAACGCTCAAACCACTAGGCTACCTACCGCCCCTCCACTCTAACCACTAGGCTACCTAGCTCCCCTCCACTCTAACCACTAGGCTACCTAGCTCTCCTCCACTCTAACCACTAGGCTACCTGCCGCCCCTCCACTCTAACCACTAGGCTACCTGCCGCCCCTCCACTCTAACCACTAGGCTACCTGCCGCCCCTCCACTCTAACCACTAGGCTACCTGCCGCCCCTCCACTCTAACCACTAGGCTACCTGCCGCCCCTCCACTCTAACCACTAGACTACCTGCCGCCCTTCCACTCTAACCACTAGGCTACCCTGCCGCCCCTCCACTCTAACCACTAGGCTACCTCCCACCCCTCCACTCTAACCACTAGGCTACCTGCCGCCCCTCCACTCTAACCACTAGGCTACCTGCCGGCCCTCCACTCTAACCACTAGGCTACCCTGCCGCCCCTCCACTCTAACCACTAGGCTACCTCCCACCCCTCCACTCTAACCACTAGGCTACCTCCCACCCCTCCACTCTAACCACTAGGCTACCTCCCACCCCTCCACTCTAACCACTAGGCTACCTGCCGCCCCTCCACTCTAACCACTAGGCTACCTCCCACCCCTCCACTCTAACCACTAGGCTACCTGCCGCCCCTCCACTCTAACCACTAGGCTACCTGCCGTCCCTCCACTCTAACCACTAGGCTACCTCCCACCCCTCCACTCTAATCACTAGGCTACCTGCCGCCCCTCCACTCTAACCAATAGGCTACCTGCCGCCCCTCCACTCTAACCACTAGGCTACCTGCCGCCCCTCCACTCTAACCACTAGGCTACCTGCCGCCCCTCCACTCTAACCACTAGGCTACCTGCCGCCCCTCCACTCTAACCACTAGGCTACCTGCCGCCCCTACACTCTAACCACTAGGCTACCCTGCCGCCCCTCCACTCTAACCACTAGGCTACCCTGCCGCCCCTCCACTCTAACCACCAGGCTACCTGCCGTCCCAGGTAGATAGTTATTGTAGGCTATTTTTGTAATTTAGTGACTGGATATATTTTTATACTCCTTTCTCTTACTTATCCCCCCCGGTGGGAATTGAACCCAACAAAAACCCTGGTGTTGCAAGTGCTGAGAGCCACATTGGATCATACCATACGTTATGTGGTATGTAGAGTATAAACTGGAACAAGACTCTGCTACAGTTTAAGACAAGACCAGCTGGGACTTGTCACACGTTTTTTTTTCTTATGCATGTAGATCATCATTTATGATTACACAACGTTAAGTTACTGTAGAGTTTGTTTTCGAGGAAGGAAGATTCAATCTGGAATAGTTTAGTATTCTCACTCTCCATATGTTCAGAGTCATTTCCTCTTTTCAGTCTTCTGGGATTAGCAGAAAATGTCCTTCCCATGCCAAGAATCATCTCATTGGAAGTCTGTGGATATATGATTAAGAGGAGGAAAACTGAGCATGCGTCTGAAATATATCCTATTCCCTGTATAGTGCACTACTTTTAGAAAAGTTTATATAGGACCCTGGACTAAAGTAGTGCACTATATAGGGAATAGGGTTCTATAGGGCCCTGGTCTAAAGTAGTGCACTATATAGGGAATAGGGTTCTATAGGGCTCTGGTCTAAAGTAGTGCACTATATAGGGAATAGGGTTCTATAGGGCTCTGGTCTAAAGTAGTGCACTATATAGGGAATAGGGTTCTATAGGGCTCTGGTCTAAAGTAGTGCACTATATAGGGAATAGGGTTCTATAAGGCTCTGGTCTAAAGTAGTGCACTACATAGGGAATAGGGTTCTATAGGGCTCTGGTCTAAAGTAGTGCACTATATAGGGAATAGGGTTCTATAGGGCTCTGGTCTAAAGTAGTGCACTATATAGGGAATAGGGTTCTATAGGGCTCTGGTCTAAAGTAGTGCACTATATAGGGAATAGGGTTCTATAGGGCTCTGGTCTAAAGTAGTGCACTATATAGGGAATGGGGTTCTATAAGGCTCTGGTCTAAAGTAGTGCACTATATAGGGAATAGGGTATTATAGGGACTCTGGTCTAAAGTAGTGCACTATATAGGGAATAGGGTTCTATAGGGCTCTGGTCTAAAGTAGTGCACTATATATAGGGAATAGGGTTCTATAGGGCTCTGGTCTAAAGTAGTGCACTATATAGGGAATAGGGTTCTATAGGGCTCTGGTCTAAAGTAGTGCACTATATAGGGAATAGGGTTCTATAAGGCTCTGGTCTAAAGTAGTGCACTATATAGGGAATAGGGTTCTATAAGGCTCTGGTCTAAAGTAGTGCACTATATAGTGAATAGGGTTCTATAGGGCTCTGGTCTAAAGTAGTGCACTATATAGGGAATAGGGTTCCATTTGGTACTCTGCCAAACTCATAGTAATATAAAAGGGGAGCCGCTCTAGGAGCTCAGATGCAAAAATATTTATGTCCAACGTTTGGACAGACAAGCTGTCTTCATCAGGGTATGATGACAAACACTGTGGGGGTAACTAGTTTATATAGTGTTAGAAGACACACACAGGTGTCTGTAATCATGGCCGGGGGTGGCCTGATATCATTGGTTAATTCTCATATATTAAAATAGCATACAAAAAAACAAATGGATAGCGTACAATCATAGATACAATTTCGCTACGTAAGCCTACTAACATTTACAACATCACAATAATCACAAGAATGTCTTCAGATCTGGAACGAATTGCAAAAATCGTTGAAGTTGGAGACTTTTATCTCCCTCACCAACTTCAAACATCTGCTATCTGAGCAGCTAACCGATCGCTGCAGCTGTACATAGTCTATCGGTAAATAGCCCACTCATTTTTACCTACCTCATCCCCGTACTGTTTTTATTTATTTACTTTTCTGCTCTTTTGCACACCAGTATCTCTACCTGTACATGACAATCTGATCATTTATCACTCCAGTGTTAATCTGCTAAATTGTAATTATTCGCCTACCTCCTCATGCCTTTTGCACACAATGTATATAGACTCTTTAAAAACAAAAAAATACAAAATAAAAATTCTACTGTGTTATGGACTTGTTTATTGTTTACTCCATGTGTAACTCTGTGTTGTTGTCTGTTCACACTGCTATGCTTTTCTTGGCCAGTTCGCAGTTGTAACTGAGAACTTGTTCTCAACTAGCCTACCTGGTTAAATAAAGGTGAAATAAAGATCTAAGACTACGTTGAGACCGAAGGGAGCAAAGGTCTTTAAATGAAAGATCCAAGCTGTAGTTTAAGTTGCTGTTATTGTCACCGTTTCCCTTCACTTGTGTCTTTCAGATCAAGGTCCTGTTGGAACTATGTAACAGCACAAAAGACATGTGTTTAACAGGTGCGTTATTGTTGTTGAAATAGCTCTTCTAATATCTAGGGTACACAGACAGGTAACAGACAGGTAACAGACAGGTTTTTTTATTTTTTATTTTACCTTTATTTAACTAGGCAAGTCAGTTAAGAACAAATTCTTATTTTCAATGACGGCCTAGGAACAGTGGGTTAACTGCCTGTTCAGGGGCAGAACGACAGATTTGTACCTTGTCAGCTCGGGGGTTTGAACTTGCAACCTTTCGGTTACTAGTCCAACGCTCTAACCACTAGGCTAAGAAAAACACATTTTTTTTTAAAACTACAATTATTAAAATAAAAAAACATTAGCAACAGCCTTAATACAGACAGTACCTCATTGAAACGCTGTATGTTGACTATTGCACAATGACATGGACATGAATACAAAAAGGTACATTCCTAACCATTCATTCCATTCTACATTACAGGCTCACCAGGACCTCCAGGTAAAACAATCAAGAACACTTTGCATCAATCAAAGCATGACAGAAGGGAAAAGGGGGGGGGGGATACCTAGTCAGTTGTCCAACTGAAAGCCTTCAACTGAAATGTGTCTTCTGCATTTAACCCAACCCCCCTCTGAATCAGAGAGGTGAAGGGGGGGGCTGCCTGAATCGACATCTACGTCTTCGGCGCCCCGGGGAACAGTGGGTTAACTGCCTCGTTCAGGACCCGGGGAACAGTGGGTTAACTGCCTTGTTCAGGGACCGGGGAACAGTGGGTTGACTGCCTTGTTCAGGGCCCGGGGAACAGTGGGTTGACTGCCTTGTTCAGGGCCCGGGGAACAGTGGGTTAACTGCCTTGTTCAGGGCCCGGGGAACAGTGGGTTAACTGCCTTTTTCAGGCCCCGGGGAACAATGGGTTAACTGCCTTGCTCAGGGGGGGCAGAGCGATAGATTTTGCACCATGTCAGCTCGGGGATTTGATCCAGCAACCTTTCGGTTACTGGCCGAATGTTCTAAAAAATGTTTTTTTAAATGCATCTAGTCATACATGTAGTTATCAATGATCATACAGGATGGTATCTGTTCAAGGCACTCCGGGTGTGGATGGGAAGCCAGGTGTCAATGCTACGGAAGGCATATCAGGACCACCTGGACCTGCAGGGAGACGAGGGAAAAAAGGTCAGACACTGTTGGTGGTATGTGATTTTTTTTGTTGTCCATACACAAGTGCTCTATTATACATGTGCAGACCAGTGGAGGCTGGTGTCACCTTAAATTGGAGGACTTGTAATTAATTATATTCCAGCCATGACAATGATTCCATCTTCCAATTCAAAATGACACCAGCCTCCACTGGTACAGACCTAACGAAACTAAATAATTTAAAGAAATCAGTTAAAAAAAAAAAGAATCCATCCATAACTATCATGATGACCCTTTGCCTGTCCAGGTCTCCCTGGAGAGAGAGGGGAGCCTGGGGTGAAAGGAGACGTGGGAGACCCTGGAGCTCCAGGACTGAAGGATGAGACCTCCAATGACATCTTCATAGAGGGTAAAAGAGGGTAGAGTTCTCATTCTCTTAAAAATCCATTTTACTAGCTTAATCCCCCTACTAGTTTATCTTACTAGTTCATCTTACTAGCTCACATGACTAGTTCACCTTACTAGTTCATCTTACTAGCTCATCTTACTAGCTCACCCTACTAGTTCATCTTACTAGCTCACCTTACTAGCTCACCTTACTAGCTCACCTTACTAGCTCACCATACTAGCTCACCCTACTATCTCACCCTGCTAGTTCATCTTACTAGATCACCCTACTAGTTCATCTTACTAGCTCACATGACTAGTTCATCTTACTAGATGATCTTACTAGCTCACCCTACTAGTTCATCCTACTAGCTCTCCCTACTAGTTCATCTTACTAGCTCACCCTACTAGCTCATCTTACTAGCTCACCCTACTAGTTAATCTTATTAGCTCACATGACTAGTTCATCTTACTAGCGCACCCTACTAGTTCACCTTACTAGATCACCCAACTAGCTCACCCTACTAGTTCATCTTACTAGCTCACCCTGCTAGTTCATCTTACTAGTTCACCCTACTAGTTCATCTTACTAGCTCACCCTACTAGTTCATCTTACTAGCTCACCCTACTAGGTCATCTTACTAGCTCACCCTACTAGTTCATCTTACTAGATCACCCTACTAGTTCATCTTACTAGCTCACCCTGCTAGTTCATCTTACTAGCTCACCCTGCTAGTTCATCTTACTAGATCACCCTACTAGTTCATCTTACTAGCTCACCCTGCTAGTTCATCTTACTAGCTCACCCTGCTAGTTCATCTTACTAGCTCACCCTGCTAGTTCATCTTACTAGCTCACCCTGCTAGTTCATCTTACTAGCTCACCCTGCTAGTTCATTTTACTAGCTCACCCTACTAGTTCATTTTACTAGCTCACCCTGCTAGTTCATCTTACTAGATCACCCTGCTAGTTCACCTTACTAGATCACCCTACTAGTTCATCTTACTAGATCACCCTGCTAGTTCATCTTACTAGATCACCCTACTAGTTCATCTTACTAGTTCATCTTACTAGTTCACATGACTAGTTCACCTTACTAGCTCACCCTACTAGCTCACCCTACTAGTTCATCTTACTAGCTCACCCTACTAGCTCACCCTGCTAGTTCATCTTACTAGATCACCCTACTAGTTCATCTTACTAGCTCACATGACTAGTTCATCTTACTAGATGATCTTACTAGCTCACCCTACTAGTTCATCCTACTAGCTCTCCCTACTAGTTCATCTTACTAGCTCACCCTACTAGCTCACCCTGCTAGTTCATCTTACTAGCTCACCCTACTAGTTCATCTTACTAGCTCACCCTACTAGTTCATCTTACTAGCTCACCCTACTAGCTCATCTTACTAGCTCACCCTACTAGTTCATCTTATTAGCTCACATGACTAATTCATCTTACTAGCTCACCCTACTAGATCACCCAACTAGCTCACCCTACTAGTTCATCTTACTAGCTCACCCTGCTAGTTCATCTTACTAGTTCACCCTACTAGTTCATCTTACTAGCTCACCCTGCTAGTTCATCTTACTAGCTCACCCTGCTAGTTCATCTTACTAGCTCACCCTGCTAGTTCATCTTACTAGCTCACCCTACTAGTTCTTCTTACTAGATCACCCTACTAGTTCATCTTACTAGATCACTCTACTAGATCACCCTACTAGTTCATCTTACTAGCTCACCCTACTAGGTCATCTTACTAGCTCACCCTACTAGGTCATCTTACTAGCTCACCCTACTAGGTCATCTTACTAGCTCACCCTACTAGGTCATCTTACTAGCTCACCCTGCTAGTTCATCTTACTAGCTCACCCTGCTAGTTCATCTTACTAGCTCACCCTGCTAGTTCATCTTACTAGCTCACCCTGCTAGTTCATCTTACTAGCTCACCCTGCTAGTTCATCTTACTAGCTCACCCTGCTAGTTAATTTTACTAGCTCACCCTACTAGTTCATTTTACTAGCTCACCCTGCTAGTTCATCTTACTAGTTCATCTTACTAGCTCACATGACTAGTTCACCTTACTAGCTCACCCTACTAGCTCACCCTACTAGTTCATCTTACTAGCTCACCCTACTAGCTCACCCTGCTAGTTCATCTTACTAGATCACCCTACTAGTTCATCTTACTAGCTCACATGACTAGTTCATCTTACTAGATGATCTTACTAGCTCACCCTACTAGTTCATCCTACTAGCTCTCCCTACTAGCTCATCTTACTAGCTCATCCTACTAGTTCATCTTACTAGCTCACCCTACTAGTTCATCTTACTAGCTCACCCTACTAGCTCATCTTACTAGCTCACCCTACTAGTTCATCTTATTAGCTCACATGACTAATTCATCTTACTAGCTCACCCTACTAGATCACCCAACTAGCTCACCCTACTAGTTCATCTTACTAGCTCACCCTGCTAGTTCATCTTACTAGCTCACCCTGCTAGTTCATCTTACTAGCTCACCCTGCTAGTTCATCTTACTAGCTCACCCTACTAGATCACCCTACTAGTTCATCTTACTAGCTCACCCTACTAGGTCATCTTACTAGCTCACCCTACTAGGTCATCTTACTAGCTCACCCTACTAGGTCATCTTACTAGATCACCCTACTAGTTCATCTTACTAGCTCACCCTGCTAGTTCATCTTACTAGCTCACCCTGCTAGTTCATCTTACTAGCTCACCCTACTAGCTCACCCTACTAGCTCACCCTACTAGCTCACCCTACTAGCTCACCCTACTAGCTCACCCTACTAGCTCACCCTGCTAGTTCATCTTACTAGATCACCCTACTAGTTCATCTTACTAGCTCACATGACTAGTTCATCTTACTAGCTCACATGACTAGTTCATCTTACTAGATGATCTTACTAGCTCACCCTACTAGTTCATCTTACTAGCTCACCCTACTAGCTCATCTTATTAGCTCACATGACTAGTTCATCTTACTAGCTCACCCTACTAGTTCACCTTACTAGCTCACCCTGCTAGTTCATCTTACTAGCTCACCCTACTAGGTCATCTTACTAGCTCACCCTACTAGGTCATCTTACTAGCTCACCCTACTAGTTCATCTTACTAGCTCACCCTACTAGTTCATCTTACTAGCTCACCCTGCTAGTTCATCTTACTAGCTCACCCTGCTAGTTCATCTTACTAGCTCACCCTGCTAGTTCATCTTACTAGCTCACCCTGCTAGTTCATCTTACTAGCTCACCCTGCTAGTTAATTTTACTAGCTCACCCTACTAGTTCATTTTACGAGCTCACCCTGCTAGTTCATCTTACTAGATCACCCTGCTAGTTCACCTTACTAGATCACCCTACTAGATCACTCTACTAGTTCATCTTACTAGATCACCTTACTTGATCATCTTACTAGATCACCCTGCTAGTTCATCTTACTAGCTCACCCTGCTAGTTCATCTTACTAGCTCACCCTGCTAGTTCATCTTACTAGCTCACCCTGCTAGTTCATCTTACTAGCTCACCCTGCTAGTTCATCTTACTAGCTCACCCTGCTAGTTCATCTTACTAGCTCACCCTGCTAGTTCATCTTACTAGCTCACCCTGCTAGTTCATCTTACTAGCTCACCCTGCTAGTTCATCTTACTAGCTCACCCTGCTAGTTCATCTTACTAGCTCACCCTGCTAGTTCATCTTACTAGCTCACCCTGCTAGTTCATCTTACTAGCTCACCCTGCTAGTTCATCTTACTAGCTCACCCTGCTAGTTCATCTTACTAGCTCACCCTACTAGCTCACCCTGCTAGTTCATCTTACTAGATCACCCTACTAGTTCATCTTACTAGCTCACATGACTAGTTCATCTTACTAGATGATCTTACTAGCTCACCCTACTAGTTCATCCTACTAGCTCTCCCTACTAGCTCATCTTACTAGCTCATCCTACTAGTTCATCTTACTAGCTCACCCTACTAGTTCATCTTACTAGCTCACCCTACTAGCTCATCTTACTAGCTCACCCTACTAGTTCATCTTATTAGCTCACATGACTAATTCATCTTACTAGCTCACCCTACTAGATCACCCAACTAGCTCACCCTACTAGTTCATCTTACTAGCTCACCCTGCTAGTTCATCTTACTAGTTCACCCTACTAGTTCATCTTACTAGCTCACCCTGCTAGTTCATCTTACTAGCTCACCCTGCTAGTTCATCTTACTAGCTCACCCTGCTAGTTCATCTTACTAGCTCACCCTACTAGATCACCCTACTAGTTCATCTTACTAGCTCACCCTACTAGGTCATCTTACTAGCTCACCCTACTAGGTCATCTTACTAGCTCACCCTACTAGGTCATCTTACTAGCTCACCCTACTAGTTCATCTTACTAGCTCACCCTGCTAGTTCATCTTACTAGCTCACCCTGCTAGTTCATCTTACTAGCTCACCCTGCTAGTTCATCTTACTAGCTCACCCTGCTAGTTCATCTTACTAGCTCACCCTGCTAGTTCATCTTACTAGCTCACCCTGCTAGTTAATTTTACTAGCTCACCCTACTAGTTCATTTTACTAGCTCACCCTGCTAGTTCATCTTACTAGATCACCCTGCTAGTTCACCTTACTAGATCACCCTACTAGATCACCCTACTAGTTCATCTTACTAGATCACCCTACTAGTTAATCTTACTAGCTCACCCTACTAGGTCATCTTACTAGCTCACCCTACTAGGTCATCTTACTAGCTCACCCTACTAGGTCATCTTACTAGCTCACCCTACTAGGTCATCTTACTAGCTCACCCTACTAGTTCATCTTACTAGCTCACCTTACTAGCTCACCTTACTAGCTCACCCTACTAGCTCACCCTACTAGCTCACCCTACTAGCTCACCCTACTAGCTCACCCTGCTAGTTCATCTTACTAGATCACCCTACTAGTTCATCTTACTAGCTCACATGACTAGTTCATCTTACTAGCTCACATGACTAGTTCATCTTACTAGATGATCTTACTAGCTCACCCTACTAGTTCATCCTACTAGCTCTCCCTACTAGCTCATCTTACTAGCTCACCCTACTAGTTCATCTTACTAGCTCACCCTACTAGTTCATCTTACTAGCTCACCCTACTAGCTCATCTTATTAGCTCACATGACTAGTTCATCTTACTAGCTCACCCTACTAGTTCACCTTACTAGATCACCCAACTAGCTCACCCTACTAGTTCATCTTACTAGATCACCTTACTTGATCATCTTACTAGATCACCCTGCTAGTTCATCTTACTAGCTCACCCTGCTAGTTCATCTTACTAGCTCACCCTGCTAGTTCATCTTACTAGCTCACCCTGCTAGTTCATCTTACTAGCTCACCCTGCTAGTTCATCTTACTAGCTCACCCTGCTAGTTCATCTTACTAGCTCACCCTGCTAGTTCATCTTACTAGCTCACCCTGCTAGTTCATCTTACTAGCTCACCCTGCTAGTTCATCTTACTAGCTCACCCTGCTAGTTCATCTTACTAGCTCACCCTGCTAGTTCATCTTACTAGCTCACCCTGCTAGTTCACCTTACTAGCTCACCCTGCTAGTTCACCTTACTAGTTCATCTTACTAGATCACCCTGATAGTTCATCTTACTAGATCACCCTACTAGTTCATCTTACAAGATCACCCTACTAGTTTATCTTACTAGCTCACCCTGCTAGTTTATCTTACTAGCTCATCCTCAACTACATTTGAGCTACTAAACACTGATTTTGCAGATAGTTACAATTGATGTTTTACTTGCAATGATCATAATTGTATTAAATACTGTAAATGTTTTTCTGAGAAGCTTTTTCCGATCCTGTTCCTCTGGTTGTGTTCGAAGGGCCTCCGGGTCCAAGGGGCCCTCCTGGCCCTGCCGGTCCCCCTGGTCTACCTGGCCCCCCAGCGACCTTAGAGGACCCAGAACCCTCTAGAAATAGGACCATGAGAGCACAGTTGTTAGAGAACACCTGTTTCCATCAAGACAACATGTCTGACTCTCTGGGTGAGTATGCGGTTCAGAGATTCCACCAACAATGACATGCATTCATCCTCACTGTAAAACACTGTTCCATTTTTCTCTACACTATTAGGTACAGAGAATGCAGCCACAAGCAGTGAGACCTTAAATGTAACCAACGCAGAGACTGTTAATATAACCATCAGGGCACACATCCATCAAGCCAACATGTCTTCGGGTGAGCATAGTGTCTTGGCAGAGATTCCACCACCAACAACAACTCAGAATCACCATGTATGAACATAAGTTTATTCCTCAGTGTAAAAACAACAACACTGTTGCATCTCTCTCCCCTTAGAGTCAGCGAATCTGGCTGCAAGTAATGACATGAATGTAACTGACACCGAGAATGAGGAATTAAATAACCGACAAATGACATACACCGAGATTGTGGAAGAAGGACATTTGAACGCAACTGACAGCGAGATTGTGGAAGAAGGACCTTTGAACGCAACTGACAGCGAGATTGTGGAAGAAGGACTTTTGAACGCAACTGACAGCGAGATTGTGGAAGAAGGACCTTTGAACGCAACCGAGATTGTGGAAGAAGGACCTTTGAACGCAACCGAGATTGTGGAAGAAGGACATAGGAACGCAACCGAGATTGTGGAAGAAGGACCTTTGAACGCAACTGACAGCGAGATTGTGGAAGAAGGACCTTTGAACACAACTGAGATTGTGGAAGAAAGACCTTTGAACGCAACCGAGATTGTGGAAGAAGGACCTTTGAATGCAACCGAGATTGTGGAAGAAGGTCCTTTGAACGCAACCGAGATTGTGGAAGAAGGACCTTTGAACGCAACTGACAGCGAGATTGTGGAAGAAGGACCTTTGAACGCAACTGACAGCGAGATTGTGGAAGAAGGACCTTTGAACGCAACCGAGATTGTGGAAGAAGGACCTAGGAACACAACCGAGATTGTGAAAGAAGGACCTAGGAACGCAACCGAGATTGTGGAAGAAGGACCTTTGAACGCAACCGAGATTGTGGAAGAAGGACATAGGAACGCAACCGAGATTGTGGAAGAAGGACCTTTGAACGCAACTGACAGCGAGATTGTGGAAGAAGGACCTTTGAACACAACCGAGATTGTGGAAGAAAGACCTTTGAACGCAACCGAGATTGTGGAAGAAAGACCTTTGAACGCAACCGAGATTGTGGAAGAAGGACCTTTGAACGCAACCGAGATTGTGGAAGAAGGTCCTTTGAACGCAACCGAGATTGTGGAAGAAGGACCTTTGAACGCAACTGACAGCGAGATTGTGGAAGAAGGACCTTTGAACGCAACTGACAGCGAGATTGTGGAAGAAGGACCTTTGAACGCAACCGAGATTGTGGAAGAAGGACATAGGAACGCAACCGAGATTGTGGAAGAAGGACCTTTGAACGCAACTGACAGCGAGATTGTGGAAGAAGGACCTTTGAACGCAACCGAGATTGTGGAAGAAGAACCTAGGAACACAACCGAGATTGTGGAAGAAGGACCTAGGAACACAACCGAGATTGTGGAAGAAGGACCTAGGAACACAACCGAGATTGTGGAAGAAGGACCTAGGAACACAACCGAGATTGTGGAAGAAGGACCTAGGAACACAACCGAGATTGTGGAAGAAGGACCTAGGAACACAACCGAGATTGTGGAAGAAGGACCTAGGAACACAACCGAGATTGTGGAAGAAGGACCTAGGAACACAACCGAGATTGTAGAAGAAGGACCTAGGAACACAACCGAGATTGTGGAAGAAGGACCTTTGAACACAACCGAGATTGTGGAAGAAGCAGCATTTAGGAAAACTGGTATGAAACTTTTTAAATCTATAAAGGGGTTGAATTAGGATGGTGAAGGTATTAAAATTGTCTTCATAATGGATTGCATTTTCCCTATTCCCCCCAATGACACCTTGAATGTAACCGACATAGAGGATGCGAAAGAAGAACCTGTTTGGAAAGCTGGTATCAAAACTATTTGTTCATAGGCAACACTGGGGGTTCAATTGGGATGTTGAAGGTAGATTATTGTTCTTCATAATTGGTTGCATTTTTGTCAACAGAAGGCCTTAAAGTCTTCACTGTTCCCTCCAATGTAACCACAGCATTTAAAAAGTACAGCCTGGAAGCTTAGCTTGTACTAGTGTACTATACCTTCAGCCTTTACTCGTGAGCGCCCCCTAGTGGAAACTGTTGCCGAGTGAAATTATTTCAAACATTGTCATTATTTAATTTCCATGTTTCTCTTTCGTATCCATAGAATACATTATCAAAACCATAACGTGCTTTCCAAACGTCATTAAAATGGAAACTACATTTGGAGTTTGGATGCAAGATGCAGCCCGGGTGAACGATAGCCACATTTGGATGGCTGGACACTTTGCAGGTACAGTGCTTTTGGCAAGTCGTAATGGAAATACCAGTAATATTGAGGAACCGTGTTTTTATAATTAGGGAAAACTCGAGGCCGAAGAAATAAATCAGCTGGTACAATACATCAAGTGTATATAAGTTGCAACAATGAATCCCTTTCCAGTAGAAAGATACTGTGTGTGTGCGATTTACATTTGGCTTTCAGGTCGAGTCTTGCAGGAGTACAAGAGCATTGCATCATTTCCTAACAGCAGGTCTATTGACATGAGGAAGTTCTACCAGGGTTGTGGCCACATCATCTACAACGGGTCTGTTTACTATCACAATGCAGGAACCTCGAAAGTTGTCAAGTAAGTGTTTCTTTACTGCAGTTTAAAGCAACACGTATATTATCAGATAAAAAAATATATATAAAAAAAAAATTAAAAAAATATGCCATTTAGCAGACGCTTTTATCCAAAGCGACTTACAGTCATATATATTGTACATGATTCTAAGTGTTTTATCCATTCTCAATATTTTGATTTTACAGGGATAACCTGAAGACCAGGAGATTACAGACACTGGCCATTGAGGATGCTCTTTACCACAATCGAACCTATCTCTTCCACAACTCCAAGACGTACTTTAAGTTTGCTGTGGACGAGAACGGACTGTGGCTCATATATGCTTCAGCTATCAGTGGAACCGTGATGGTGGCCAAGTTAAACCATAAGAGGTTTTCTGTGTCGTCTGTGGTTAGCACGTCCTATCCTGTACCGAGCGCTGGGAATGCCTTTGTTGCATGTGGAGTTCTGTATCTGACTGACACCAAAGATACAAAAGTCACACATGCCTTTGACTTAATGAAAGAGAAACCTTTGAATGCCAGTTTGGATCTCAGATCAGCCAATGGTATAATGGCCATGTTGTCATATTATCCCGAAAATCAACTTTTGTACATGTGGGACAACAGCTATGTGAAAATATGCAAGGCTTATTTTACTTTGGATCAAAAAAGTCTAGTCAAATGTTATGGTCGTAAATAAATCTTATGATCGCGGGAGACATTCTGCCAAGGAGAATACAGTCAGTCACAAGTAGTGACACCTTGAATGTAATCAATGCAGAGAAGGTTCTATTAACAATCAGAGCACACACCCATCAAGCCAACACCCATCAAGACAACACCCAAGAAGCCAACGCCCATCAAGCCAACGCCCACCAAGCCAACGCCCATCAAGCCAACGCCCACCAAGCCAACGCCCACCAAGCCAACGCCCATCAAGCCAACACTCATCAAGCCAACACCCATCAAGCCAACACCCAACAAGCCAACACCCAACACCCAACAAGCCAACACCCATCAAGCCAACACCCAACAAGCCAACAAGCCAACACCCAACAAGCCAACACCCAACAAGCCAACATGTGACTGTTCTCATTTTTTAAGAATTTGAGTGTCATAAAATATAAATTTTTGTATAATATTTTTAATCAATATTTTTCTTCTTGTTCTCATTCATTTTGTACAATTACCAATAAAAAACATGTTCTTTTCATATTTTACAGTAATTCTCTATCTGATCCTCAATTCAATCAACTGTAAATCCAGCCCTCTTTCCCTTTCAAAGTTTGATAATGCAATACACTACATCCACTAAAGTCTGACCTCAAAACAAACAAATAGAAAAAAACTAAATTCTGTAACAACGCGAACAGAACAAGGCTCAGTAAACAGAATATCAGATCAATAAAGACATGACACAATCTATATTTAGGCCAGTGATATTAACAGTAAACAGAATATCAGATCAATAAAGACATGACACAATCTATATTTAGGCTAGTTAAAAACATAGTAAACAAAAAGGTGAATGTAGACTCAAATAACCAAAACACAGCCTACAGCCTACTACGGTGAGATGTATCCTGTAGCGGTCCTGCCAAACAAATAGGCCTAAAAAATATATTATAATAATAATAATAAATGCATTTTTTAAAATCATTCAAAATCACAGCGGAAGCCAATCCAGGAAAAGAAAAAAAAATGGGACTACCAATCACAGCCGGATGTGATACAGCCTGGATTTGAACCAGGGACTGTAGTGACACCTTTCACACTGAGATGCAGTGTCTTAGACCACAGATTTTGCGCCAACCTGGCACTCAATTATTTTAACTTTTTCCCTAGTTTTATACAGGGACATAAAACTAACACGGAGGGGGCTCAGCCCCATTTTGCACACTCGAGGTGCCGGGGCCTATGGGGGGTGGGGGTCTAGGCCGTCCTTAAATTGGAAAATTGTGCATTATTATTATTATTTCTATTTATATAAAAATGGTGTATATTTTTCTCCATACCTCTTGCTTGAGCTGTCTGTATCCTCCTGACTGGTGGCTATTTTTTATTTTTTATTAACAAAATATGCTTCTCTGATCAAATATTGAAAGGACTGTGAGTCTTATTCAGTACATTTTCGTTGTTGATTTGCTTTTCTAAAGTCTACCAACCATGTCAGCTACACAGCCGAATTGCAGTGTAAACGCGGTATGAGTTGAAGCGGTTTTACCCCGATTATATCTGAACGGTGTGACACCTTGGTATGGAATGACATCGTTGACCTGCTAATAAAACCTACACCGTCGCAGTGACTCCAGCCAAATTGTGCTCCGGGAAGAAACTTGTCAAGCCTCGTTATGGTTCCATCGTGCTTCGTGTAACACTTCAAAAAGGTAAGGTTTGGTTTTCTAGTAAACTATATATTGTTAAGCCACATTGTGCGTCTCTTAAACATGTCACATATAACTAAAAACATGTCAACTGGTTAGTTATGTTTCACCGGATAACTAAGTTAGCTAAATGACCTCTAATCCGGAATGATCACTTGTTTTTCTGTCTCTAGCCGTGTTTCCTACATAAAATAAATGAATTTAGTTGCCCCACTGGCTTCCAAGTCCAGCCTCGGGTGTTTTATTTTTGTATTTTCACGTTTGTATAATAACTTGTCTGAGGACCACTACTTGTTGACGGGTGAACCTGAATAACTATTTCGTTATATTGTTAGTAAGGAGTTTAGTTCCGTCAGATGTTTACGTGACTTTGTTTACTTCACTATCTAATTGTGTCCTGGGTATCTACTACAGTACCTAACACTTGCCCGGGTTGATTCATGCTGGTTAGTAGTTAATCCTGTTTTATCTGTGTTTTATTTGCTAGACATTGATTGATTGACTAAAGTATGTCCTGTACATGCACATCGGCCGTGAGGATATTCTTGAATTCAGCACACAGAGGTAACGACACTTTAATCTTAATAAATTGTCATAGATAATAATAGTAATCTAAACGCGTCTCTAGCTAAACTTAAAAAAAAAAAAAAAATTTAAACAGGACGTCCTGTTGCATTACTTTAATACATTTTGGGTGTGAGAATTGTGTGCGATGTCACATGTAGCGTAATGCCAGATGTTGATATTGAAATGGTAAACAACACCTTAGACTACGTGATAATTAATGATTTCCGGGAAAGGCTGATCTAATGATTGGCTGATAGAGGAGGGGAAACGAGGCATAGAAATTGAATGAAATCATTCTATATCTATGGAACGGGGAAGTTGGCCTGACCTAATATATATGAATCGTGGCCATCCAGAAATGAAAACTACCAAGTTTATGGATAGGCCTAAACATGTGTTTCTGTTGTAAAATGGTGTTAAAATGGTCTAAAATGTTGTACAGGACTGTCTTGTTCTCGTATTCAACTGTATGCTTTGAGCAGACCTGGTTCTTGTGAAGCTCACCTGCCACCCAGAGTCCGAGTCAGATCCTTCCATGAAACGGCAGTGTGTTTCGTTGCCAAAGATGGAACAACCAAGGATGGATCCAGTGACAGTAGAAAGGTAAACACATCTGTTCGATTTACAGAATGAATCACCCCGTGGTGACTAGACCCAGATCTGTTTGGACTTGTCTCGTCAACTCCTATGGTCATTGCTAAACTTGACATAACAACGTGGCAAGGATGAATTGTTCCCAGATCTGTTTATGCTAAGTGGTGACATCTTTAATAGAACGATTTGAGTTGAAATGGAATTGGGCCCCCATCTCTGGTGGTGACAAGACACAAGAATAAACTTTGTAATAAATACACAGTGCTTTTTTTAAATATTTTTTTTCAAGCAGTGACAACGACATAGCATAACATTACATTCACGATAGTGTCTCTCTCTCTCTCTCTCTCTTCTCTCTCTCTCTCTCTCTCTTCTCTTCTCTCTCTCTTCTCTCTCTCTCGTGTTCGTCATATGCAGAAGAACCTCAGTGAAGGAAAGAGACTTCCGGGCTCTTCTGGTGGGTCAGGGAAGGGGGGTAACCAGCTGCACTGTCCCAAATGTGGAGACCCATGTACACATGTGGAGACCTTTGTATGTGAGTAACCTTTAAAAAAAAAAAGTTTTAATAATAAATAAGAGGCTGTATTTTCTAGTTGTAGAAAAAGCAGTGGTAATAACGATTGACTTGTCACACAGTCACTGCTATTGAAATGTTTCCCTTTTCCGTCTCATACAATGTTGTTGTTTGTTTTGTTGTTGCTCAGCGTCAACACGTTTTGTAAAGTGTGAGAAATGCCATCACTTCTTCGTGGTGCTCTCTGAGACGGACTCTAAGGAGGGTCTGAAAACAGAAGCAGAGTCGCCCGTTGAGGCTGTCAAAATGGCCTACACACAGAAACCTCCCCCGCCACCCAAAAAGGTACGTGCACCAATGACCATAAAGAGGAACTGGTTCTTGTTTCTCCTGTTTTTTTGTTTGTTTGTTAATGTCATGGTTATCGTCAAACAGGAATGACTGTGATGATGCTGCAGGTATACCTGGAGCTATAATGCATTCCATACATTTTTTTTTTGGGGGGGGGGGTTACTGAGCAAATTTCAGGTCTACAACTTCAACGTTGTGAAAATTCTGTACAACTTCCAGAGTGAGTTTACTGTGAACACTGAGGCTGTACCAGCATTAAGTTACAGTTTTACTGTGAACACTGAGGCTGTACCTGCTTTAAGTTACAGTTTTACTGTGAACACTGAGGCTGTACCAGCATTAAGTTACAGTTTTACTGTGAACACAGGCTGTACCCACTAAGTTACAGTTTTACTGTGAACACTGAGGCTGTACCCACTAAGTTACAGTTTTACTGTGAACACAGGCTGTACCCACTAAGTTACAGTTTTACTGTGAACACTGAGGCTGTACCCACTAAGTTAAAGTTTTACTGTGAACACTGAGGCTGTACCCACTAAGTTACAGTTTTACTGTGAACACTGAGGCTGTACCAGCATTAAGTTACAGTTTTACTGTGAACACTGAGGCTGTACCAGCATTAAGTTACAGTTTTACTGTGAACACTGAGGCTGTACCAGCATTAAGTTAGTTTTACTGTGAACACTGAGGCTGTACCTGCTTTAAGTTACAGTTTTAACAGTGGCCAAGTCGGATACTGTGGCTATTTGATCATAATGTGGGACTACCATCAAGAACAATGGAGAAAATGCATCCCATAATATAAACAAATATTGAGGTAGGATATATGATCACACCGGTAATAGATCCGTTGTTATATTACTTGTGAGGCACATCTGAGTGAGCAGACATTTAAATTATTTGTGTTTTTATTTTACTGGGCTGATGGTGCCTGCATCTGACGGTCTGTCTCAGCAGAGGGAGAGAGCAGCAGGCTGAGGGAGAGAACAGCAGACTGAGGGTCAGTCTCAGCAGAGGGAGAGAACAGCAGACTGAGGGTCAGTCTCAGCAGAGAGAGAGAGAGCAGCAGACTGAGGGTCAGTCTCAGCAGAGAGAGAGCAGCAGACTGAGGGTCAGTCTCAGCAGAGAGAGAGCAGCAGACTGAGGGTCAGTCTCAGCAGAGGGAGAGAGCAGCAGACTGAGGGTCAGTCTCAGCAGAGGGAGAGAGCAGCAGACTGAGGGTCAGTCTCAGCAGAGGGAGAGCGCGGCAGACTGAGGGAGAGAGCAGCAGACTGAGGGTCAGTCTCAGCAGAGGGAGAGAGCAGCAGACTGAGGGAGAGAGCAGCAGACTGAGGGTCAGTCTCAGCAGAGGGAGAGCGCGGCAGACTGAGGGAGAGAGCAGCAGACTGAGGGTCAGTCTCAGCAGAGGGAGAGAGCAGCAGAGGGAGAGAGCAGCAGAGGAAGAGAGCAGCAGAGGGAGAAAGCGGCAGACTGAGGGTCAGTCTCAGCAGAGGGAGAGAGAGAGCAGCAGACTGAGGGAGAGAGCAGCAGACTGAGGGTCAGTCTCAGCAGAGGGAGAGAGAGAGCAGCAGACTGAGGGTCAGTCTCAGCAGAGGGAGAGAGCAGCAGACTGACGGTCAGTCTCAGCGTAGGGAGAGAGCAGCGGACTGAGGGAGAGGGCAGCAGAGGGAGAGAGTAGCAGACTGAGGGAGAGAGCAGCAGAGGGAGAGAGCAGCAGACTGAGGGTTAGTCTCAGCAGAGGGAGAGAGCAGCAGACTGAGGGTCAGTCTCAGCAGAGGGAGAGAGCAGCAGGCTGAGGGAGAGAGCAGCAGGCTGAGGGAGAGAGCAGCAGGCTGAGGGAGAGAGCAGCAGGCTGAGGGAGAGAGCAGCAGGCTGAGGGTCAGTCTCAGCAGAGGGAGAGAGCAGCAGACTGAGGGTCAGTCTCAGCAGAGGGAGAGAGCAGCAGAGGGAGAGAGCAGCAGACTGAGGGTCAGTCTCAGCAGAGGGAGAGAGCAGCAGACTGAGGGTCAGTCTCAGCAGAGGGAGAGAGCAGCAGAGGGAGAGAGCAGCAGACTGAGGGTCAGTCTCAGCAGAGGGAGAGAGCAGCAGACTGAGGGTCAGTCTCAGCAGAGGGAGAGAGCAGCAGACTGAGGGTCAGTCTCAGCAGAGGGAGAGAGCAGCAGACTGAGGGTCAGTCTCAGCAGAGGGAGAGAGCAGCAGACTGAGGGTCAGTCTCAGCAGAGGGAGAGAGCAGCAGACTGAGGGAGAGAGCAGCAGACTGAGGATCAGTCTCAGCAGAGGGAGAGAGCAGCAAACTGAGGGAGAGAGCAGCAGACTGAGGATCAGTCTCAGCAGAGGGAGAGACAGCAGGTGAGGGAGAGACAGCAGGTGAGGGAGAGAGCAGCAGACTGAGGGTCAGTCTCAGCAGAGGGAGAGAGCATCAGGCTGAGGGAGAGAGCAGCAGACTGAGGGTCAGTCTCAGCAGAGGGAGAGAGCAGCAGACTGACGGTCAGTCTCAGCGTAGGGAGAGAGCAGCGGACTGAGGGAGAGAGCAGCAGAGGGAGAGAGTAGCAGACTGAGGGAGAGAGCAGCAGAGGGAGAGAGCAGCAGACTGAGGGTTAGTCTCAGCAGAGGGAGAGAGCAGCAGACTGAGGGTCAGTCTCAGCAGAGGGAGAGAGCAGCAGGCTGAGGGAGAGAGCAGCAGAGGGAGAGAGCGGCAGACTGAGGGAGAGAGCAGCAGAGGGAGAGAGCGGCAGATTGAGGGAGACAGAGGGTCAAAAACAGCAGGTCCAGAACAAGGTAAGCCGTCCTGTGAACATTTTCAGGGTTCCATAGCCCCAGGTAGAACAGTTGAAAATGAATCGGCAGCACTGGAGAGGACAGCCAGAGGCATGGTTCTTAGGACTCTCGTCCTCCAGGAGGGGAGAATTAGATGGTGCGTTCTTAAGATCACACAGGACACCAGATAAGACATGACAATTACACCAGATATAACAGACTGAACCCAACCCCCCGGGACACAGACTGCTGCAGCATAGAGACTGAGACAGGGGGAGGTCGGGGAACACTGTGGCCCCGTCCGACGATACCCCCGGACAGGGACAAACGGGCAGGATATAACCCCACCCACTTTACTAAAGCATAGTTCCCACACCACTAGAGGGATATCATCAGACCACCAACTTACTACCCTGAGACAAGGTTGAGTATAGCCCACGAAGATCTCCTCTACCGCACGAGCCCGACGGGGCACAAAACCGGACAGGAAGATCAAGTCAGTGACTCAAGCCTGGCATGAAGTGACGCAGCCCTGGTAGAGCACCAGTAAGACAGTGACTCAAGCCTGGCACGACGTGCCGCAGCCCTGGTAGAGCACCAGTAAGACAGTGACTCAAGCCTGGCACGACGTGCCGCAGCCCTGGTAGAGCACCAGTAAGTCAGTGACTCAAGCCTGGCACGACGTGACGCAGCCCTGGTAGAGCACCAGTAAGTCAGTGACTCAAGCCTGGCACGACGTGCCGCAGCCCTGGTAGAGCACCAGTAAGCCAGTGACTCAAGCCTGGCACGACGTGCCGCAGCCGTGGTAGAGCACCAGTAAGTCAGTGACTCAAGCCTGGCACGACGTGCCGCAGCCCTGGTAGAGCACCAGTAAGCCAGTGACTCAAGCCTGGCACGACGTGCCGCAGCCGTGGTAGAGCACCAGTAAGCCAGTGACTCAGCCCCTGTTATATGGGCCGAGGCAGAGAATCCCAGTGGAGAGAGGGGAGCCGGTCTGGCAGAGACAGCAAGGACGGTTCGTCACTTCAGTGCCTTTTCGTTCACCTTCGCACCTCTCTCCCAGACTACACTCAATCATAGGACCTACTGAAGAGATGAGTCTTTGGCCTTTCAGCCTGCTTATTGTGACCGTAGTGTACGTGTAGGTATGTACGGTAGGACCAAATCGGAGAGATGGGTAGGAGCAAGTCCATGTAACGCTTTGTAGGTTAGCAGTAAAACCTTGAAATCAGCCCTTGCCTTAACAGGAACCAGTGTAGGGAAGCTAGCACTGGAGAAATATGATCACATTTTTTTGGTTCTAGTCAGGATTCTAGCAGCCGTGTTTTGCACTAGCTGAAGTTTATTTAGTGCTTTATCCGGGTAGCCGGAAAGTAGAGCATTGCAGTAGTCTAATCTAGAAGTGACAAAAACATGGATTAGCTTTTCTGCATCATTTTTTGACAAAAAGTTTACCGTTTTAGCAATTTAACGAAAATTGGAGAAAAAAAACTACCCTTTGAAACAGTCTTGATGTTTGTCAAAAGAGAAATCAGGGTACAGAGTAACGCCGAGGTCCTTCACGGTTTTATTTGAGACGACCGTACACCCATCTGACAGCACATCTCTCTGTTCCTTGGGACCTAGAACAAGCGTCTCTGTTTCCTTGGGACCTAGAACAAGAGTCTCTGTTTCCTTGGGACCTAGAACAAGAGTCTCTGTTTCCTTGGGACCTAGAACAAGCGTCCCTGTTTCCTTGGGACCTAGAACAAGCGTCTCTGTTTCCTTGGGACCTAGAACAAGCGTCTCTGTTTCCTTGGGACCTAGAACAAGCGTCTCTGTTTCCTTGGGACCTAGAACAAGCGTCTCTGTTTCCTTGGGACCTAGAACAAGCGTCTCTGTTTCCTTGGGACCTAGAACAAGCGTCTCTGTTTCCTTGGGACCTAGAACAAGCGTCTCTGTTTCCTTGGGACCTAGAACAAGCGTCTCTGTTTCCTTGGGACCTAGAACAAGCGTCTCTGTTTCCTTGGGACCTAGAACAAGCGTCTCTGTTTCCTTGGGACCTAGAACAAGCGTCTCTGTTTCCTTGGGACCTAGAACAAGCGTCTCTTTTGTCCAGAGTTTTAAAAGTAAAACGTGCCGCCATCCACTTCCTTATTTCTGTAATAAACAGGCTCCTAGTTTTAAAAATAAATAAATATTTAATCTTACTCTGCATTGTTGGAAAAGGACCCATAAGTAAACATTTCACTGTTAGTCTACACCTGTTGTTTATGAAACATATAGAATTTATTTGGGTGGGGGGGGGATTGATAATGCACCGTAAGACTAGTCATGAGCTTAAACTTTACTTAAAGCCTGGAGATGCATTATGAAACAGTTCCTTTTATTGATAGGTTTGTTTGAACACGTTAAAGGTCTTCATCGTAAATGTCAATGACACTGTCTTTCAGATCTATGCCTACCTGGACAGGTACGTAGTGGGTCAGTCCTATGCTAAGAAGGTGCTGGCGGTAGCTGTGTATAATCACTACAAGAGAATCTACAACATCCCTGCTGGGAGCAGACAGGTGGAGGTGGAGAAACAGGCCTCGCTCACACCACGAGGTCAGTAGTACAGTCTACTGTTAGTTAGAAACAGGCCTCGCTCACACCACGAGGTCAGTAGTACAGTCTACTGTTAGTTAGAAACAGGCCTCACACCACGAGGTCAGTAGTACAGTCTACTGTTAGTTAGAAACAGGCCTCGCTCACACCACGAGGTCAGTAGTACAGTCTACTGTTAGTTAGAAACAGGCTTCGCTCACACCGAGGTCAGTAGTACAGTCTACTGTTAGTTAGAAACAGGCCTCACACCACGAGGTCAGTAGTACAGTCTACTGTTAGTTAGAAACAGGCCTCGCTCACACCACGAGGTCAGTAGTACAGTCTACTGTTAGTTAGAAACAGGCCTCACTCACTCCACGAGGTTAGTAGTACAGTCTACTGTTAGTTAGAAACAGGCCTCACACCACGAGGTCAGTAGTACAGTCTACTGTTAGTTAGAAACAGGCCTCACACCACGAGGTCAGTAGTACAGTCTACTGTTAGTTAGAAACAGGCCTCGCTCACACCACGAGGTCAGTAGTACAGTCTACTGTTAGTTAGAAACAGGCCTCACTCCACGAGGTCAGTAGTACAGTCTACTGTTAGTTAGAAACAGGCCTCACACCACGAGGTCAGTAGTACAGTCTACTGTTAGTTAGAAACAGGCCTCACACCACGAGGTCAGTAGTACAGTCTACTGTTAGTTAGAAACAGGCCTCACACCACGAGGTCAGTAGTACAGTCTACTGTTAGTTAGAAACAGGCCTCACACCACAAGGTCAGTAGTACAGTCTACTGTTAGTTAGAAACAGGCTTCGCTCACACCGAGGTCAGTAGTACAGTCTACTGTTAGTTAGAAACAGGCTTCGCTCACACCACGAGGTCAGTAGTACAGTCTACTGTTAGTTAGAAACAGGCCTCACACCACGAGGTCAGTAGTACAGGCTACTGTTAGTTAGAAACAGGCCTCACTCCACGAGGTCAGTAGTACAGTCTACTGTTAGTTAGAAACAGGCCTCACACCACGAGGTCAGTAGTACAGTCTACTGTTAGTTAGAAACAGGCCTCACACCACGAGGTCAGTAGTACAGTCTACTGTTAGTTAGAAACAGGCCTCACACCACGAGGTCAGTAGTACAGTCTACTGTTAGTTAGAAACAGGCCTCGCACCACGAGGTCAGTAGTACAGTCTACTGTTAGTTAGAAACAGGCTTCGCTCACACCGAGGTCAGTAGTACAGTCTACTGTTAGTTAGAAACAGGCCTCACACCACGAGGTCAGTAGTACAGGCTACTGTTAGTTAGAAACAGGCCTCACACCACGAGGTCAGTAGTACAGTCTACTGTTAGTTAGAAACAGGCCTCACACCACGAGGTCAGTAGTACAGTCTACTGTTAGTTAGAAACAGGCCTCACACCACGAGGTCAGTAGTACAGTCTACTGTTAGTTAGAAACAGGCCTCACACCACGAGGTCAGTAGTACAGTCTACTGTTAGTTAGAAACAGGCCTCACACCACGAGGTCAGTAGTACAGTCTACTGTTAGTTAGAAACAGGCTTCGCTCACACCGAGGTCAGTAGTACAGTCTACTGTTAGTTAGAAACAGGCTTCGCTCACACCACGAGGTCAGTAGTACAGTCTACTGTTAGTTAGAAACAGGCCTCGCTCACACCACGAGGTCAGTAGTACAGTCTACTGTTAGTTAGAAACAGGCTTCGCTCACACCGAGGTCAGTAGTACAGTCTACTGTTAGTTAGAAACAGGCTTCGCTCACACCACGAGGTCAGTAGTACAGTCTACTGTTAGTTAGAAACAGGCCTCACACCACGAGGTCAGTAGTACAGGCTACTGTTAGTTAGAAACAGGCCTCGCTCACACCACGAGGTCAGTAGTACAGTCTACTGTTAGTTAGAAACAGGCCTCACACCACGAGGTCAGTAGTACAGTCTACTGTTAGTTAGAAACAGGCCTCGCTCACACCACGAGGTCAGTAGTACAGTCTACTGTTAGTTAGAAACAGGCCTCACACCACGAGGTCAGTAGTACAGTCTACTGTTAGTTAGAAACAGGCTTCGCTCACACCACGAGGTCAGTAGTACAGTCTACTGTTAGTTAGAAACAGGCCTCACACCACGAGGTCAGTAGGTAAGGTAGCTAAAGACCTCACTCACACTACAAGGTCAGTATAGACTACTGGTAGTTACCATTATAAAACCCATCTACTGTTAGCTGTAGTAGTTCTGACACCACGAGGTCAGCGTAGTCTGTTAGCTGTAGTAGTTCTGACACCACGAGGTCAGCGTAGTCTGTTAGCTGTAGTAGTTCTGACACCACGAGGTCAGCGTAGTCTGTTAGCTGTAGTAGTTCTGACACCACGAGGTCAGCGTAGTCTGTTAGCTGTAGTAGTTCTGACACCACGAGGTCAGCGTAGTCTGTTAGCTGTAGTAGTTCTGACACCACGAGGTCAGCGTAGTCTGTTAGCTGTAGTAGTTCTGACACCACGAGGTCAGCGTAGTCTGTTAGCTGTAGTAGTTCTGACACCACGAGGTCAGCGTAGTCTGTTAGCTGTAGTAGTTCTGACACCACGAGGTCAGCGTAGTCTGTTAGCTGTAGTAGTTCTGACACCACGAGGTCAGCGTAGTCTGTTAGCTGTAGTAGTTCTGACACCACGAGGTCAGCGTAGTCTGTTAGCTGTAGTAGTTCTGACACCACGAGGTCAGCGTAGTCTGTTAGCTGTAGTAGTTCTGACACCACGAGGTCAGCGTAGTCTGTTAGCTGTAGTAGTTCTGACACCACGAGGTCAGCGTAGTCTGTTAGCTGTAGTAGTTCTGACACCACGAGGTCAGCGTAGTCTGTTAGCTGTAGTAGTTCTGACACCACGAGGTCAGCGTCGTCTGTTAGCTGTAGTAGTTCTGACACCACGAGGTCAGCGTCGTCTGTTAGCTGTAGTAGTTCTGACACCACGAGGTCAGTCAGCTAAAGGCCTTTGTTTAAAATGTTAGTAATATTTAGCCTCAGCTTCCAGGAAACGTAGACTGGACAAAAATGAAGTTGGCTTACTTCCAGAATAGTAGAATTTCAGTAGGCAACAAAGACCCAACCACTGTTTTCTAGAATGTGCTGAAACACCTGTTCAAGTCCTGTTCATATACCTCAAGGTGCTCTCGTTTAGTATAATTTGCCATTTGTTCAATGATTTTACTTTTTACACCCACATTTCACAGTTTTAAATGGATTTTTAATGGATTTAACAAGGTGATGATATTACAACAACAGTGGGATCTGATTCCTCCTTTGCAGAACTGTAGTGATGATGTGTAAATCTGTCTGTGATCGCGTTGATTTGGAGTACTTTGTCATCCTCTGTAGAGCTCGAGATGAGAAGATGGGAGGATGAGTACAGATTCACCAGTAAGCCATTTGATTGGTCCTCCTTACATAGTGTCGTGTCATTGACGATTTTTTTTTAAACATGTCACATTTTTGATTGGAGCATTCTGTTTTGTTACATTTTATATATTTATTTATTTATTTTCAAGAATTTTACAAATGCTTAAGTTTACAGGTTAAAGTCTCTTGTTCTTAATTACTTATTGTTTTCAGGGTGTGTTAGATGATAAAAAAATAAATGTATGCTGAACTTTCACACCTGATTTCAATTAGTCAACTAATAATCACAAATCTTTTGACTAATTTAATCAGTTGTGGCAGTTTCGGGTTAAAACAAAAATGTGGGGGGGGCGGGCTCTACCAACTGAGCCAAACAGGGAGGGTGGGGGCGGGCTCTACCAACTGAGCCAAACAGGGAGGGTGGGGGCGGGCTCTACCAACTGAGCCAAACAGGGAGGGTGGGGGCGGGGCTCTACCAACTGAGCCCAACAGGGAGGGTGGGGGCGGGCTCTACCAACTGAGCCCAACAGGAAGCCCGTATTTAGTATTTGAAAGTATGTTGACTACACAGTGGCTCCCAGTAGAGCAGAACACATGTATTTTTAGATTGAACTTTGACCTATTGCAGCGACGCAGCACCACATATACTGATACTTCACGTTATAACCAAAGAGCCTAGATGATGTAATACCATGCCTGGAGAACTGATAACGCGCCATACACGGCGTGTACAAAACAATAAGAACACCGAGGTGGAAAATCAATACCTGGGACCTCTTGCCGTCAATCTCTTTATTATCAGCAAGCTGGGCGGCAGGTAGCCTATAGTGGATAGAGCGTTGGGCCAGTAACCAATCAAATCCCTGAGCTGACAAGGTGGAACAGTGGGTTAACTGTCGCTCTGCCCCCCCCTGAACAAGGCAGTTAACCCCACTGTTCCCCTGAACAAGGCAGTTAACCCCACTGTTCCCCTGAACAAGGCAGTTAACCCACTGTTCCCCTGAACAAGGCAGTTAACCCACTGTTTCCCGGGCCCTGAACAAGGCTGTTAACCCACTGTTACCCTGAACACGGCTGTTAACCCACTGTTCCCCTGAACACGGCTGTTAACCCACTGTTCCCCTGAACACAGCTGTTAACCCACTGTTCCCCTGAACACGGCTGTTAACCCACTGTTCCCCTGAACAAGGCAGTTAACCCACTGTTCCCCTGAACAAGGCAGTTAACCCACTGTTCCCCTGAACAAGGCAGTTAACCCACTGTTCCCCTGAACAAGGCAGTTAACCCACTGTTCCCCTGAACAAGGCAGTTAACCCACTGTTCCCCTGAACAAGGCAGTTAACCCACTGTTCCCCTGAACAAGGCAGTTAACCCACTGTTCCCCTGAACACGGCTGTTAACCCACTGTTCCCCTGAACAAGGCAGTTAACCCACTGTTCCCCTGAACAAGACAGTTAACCCACTGTTCCCCTGAACAAGACAGTTAACCCACTGTTCCCCTGAACAAGGCAGTTAACCCACTGTTCCCCTGAACACGGCAGTTAACCCACTGTTCCCCTGAACACGGCTGTTAACCCACTGTTCCCCTGAACACGGCTGTTAACCCACTGTTCCCCTGAACACGGCTGTTAACCCACTGTTCCCCTGAACAAGGCAGTTAACCCACTGTTCCCCTGAACAAGGCAGTTAACCCACTGTTCCCCTGAACAAGGCTGTTAACCCACTGTTCCCCTGAACAAGGCAGTTAACCCACTGTTCCCCTGAACACGGCTGTTAACCCACTGTTCCCCTGAACAGGCTGTTAACCCACTGTTCCCCTGAACAGGCTGTTAACCCACTGTTCCCCTGAACAAGGCTGTTAACCCACTGTTCCCCTGGCCCTGAACAAGGCAGTTAACCCACTGTTCCCCTGAACAAGGCAGTTAACCCACTGTTCCCCTGAACAAGGCAGTTAACCCACTGTTCCCCTGAACAAGGCAGTTAACCCACTGTTCCCCTGAACAAGGCAGTTAACCCACTGTTCCCCTGAACACGGCTGTTAACCCACTGTTCCCCTGAACAAGGCAGTTAACCCACTGTTCCCCTGAACAAGGCAGTTAACCCACTGTTCCCCTGAACAAGGCAGTTAACCCACTGTTCCCCTGAACAAGGCAGTTAACCCACTGTTCCCCTGAACAAGGCAGTTAACCCACTGTTCCCCGGTAGGCCGTCATTGTAAATAAGAGTTTGTTCTTAACTGACTTGTCTAGTTAGATAAAGGTTCAATTGAAAGGTTACAAACTCTGCACACCGTACAGCTTTCTCAGAAGGTCCGCTGGGACGGTCCCAACAGTTGCCTTATATACGTCTATACCATCAGTTATATTTGCCTGATTTAGCATAATTCATTCATTACCGGTGACTCGCAACATGTGACTGACCAATACCTCACGAGGCTTTCTCTCTCTCTCCCCCAAGTTGAGACCTTGAAACTGAGATACCTCGGTTGTTCCCATAGCAACAAGTTGAGGATTCCTCCATACACGATCAGTCAGTCACCTGCATGAACCCATCTGATTGGTTATTAGAAAACTAGCACTCCCTGTTCCTTTCTGTTGTTGTGTACTTGTAGAATAAGTTGACAAAACATTAGGAACACCTTCCTAATATTGAGTTGCCACCTCCACTTTTGCCCTCAGAACAGCCTCAATTCATCACGGCATGGACTCTACAAGGTGTTGAAGGCGTTCCACAGGGATGCTGGCCCATGTTGACTCCCAATGCTTCCCACCGTTGTGTCCAGTTGTCTGGATGTCCTTTGGGTGGTGGACCATTCTTGATTCGCACGGGGAAACTTGAGCGTGGAAAAACCCAGCAGCGTTGCAATTCTTGACCCAAACCGGTGCGCCTGGCATCTACTACCATACGCTTCAGTCGTTTGTCTTGTCCATTCACCCTCTGAATGGCACACATACACAAGCCATGTCTCAAGGCTTAAAAATCCTTCTTTAACCCGTCTCCTCCCCTTCATCTACATGTCTCCTCCCCTTCATCTACATGTCTCCTCCCCTTCGTCTACACGTCTCCTCCCCTTCGTCTACACGTCTCCTCCCCTTCGTCTACACGTCTCCTCCCCTTCGTCTACACGTCTCCTCCCCTTCGTCTACACGTCTCCTCCCCTTCATCTACACTGATTGAAGTGGATTTAACAGGTGACATCAATAAGGGATCCATAGCTTTCACCTTGATTCACCTGGTCAGTCTGTTATGGAAAGATCAGGTGTTCTTAATATTTTGTACACTGAGTATACAAGTAATACAGTAGAGATGTGTAGTACAAACACAAGTTGCCAGGTCACAGTAGGCTGACATTGAATATCCTGTTTGGAAAAGTGATGTTTTTGTGCCAGGTCATTTACCATGAGAGATGGGGAAACCCAAAATGTGTTTTCCCTAGCCTGGGGGGCAAACGTGTTTCTGCCCTCTCGCCAACTCCTTATGGAATCAGTCATGCCAAACAAGCTTGACAAGGACCACAATGGACTTGATATTTGACAAGAGCACAAACGGATCCTGGGACCAGGCTAGAATTCACCACTGTCCTGCTGCCAAATCACCTGAACCCAAATATACAATATGACTTGTTTTTGTTTACGTTGTAGAACTACTTCAGATAGCAGGGATCAGTCCCCATGGCAACGCTCTGGGAGCCTCCATGCAGCTGCAGGCTCCTCGGGAGAAGAGGGGCGGGGACGGGTTAGACTCCACCCACACTGACATCACACTGGAGAAGAGCAACATCGTGCTGTTAGGCCCAACCGGATCAGGTTACTCAACTATTTTTTTTTTTTTTTTGTCCAAAAACAACTTACTGTTGTGAAATATATCCTTTTCTCATGTCCATAAAAAATATATTCCTCACTATATTTCCCAGGCAAGACATTGTTGGCCCAGACTCTGGCCAAGTGTCTAGATGTACCTTTTGCCATCTGTGATTGTACCACCCTGACCCAGGCTGGCTACGTGGGGGAGGACATCGAGTCTGTTATCGCCAAACTGCTGCAGAACGCCAACTACTCTGTGGATAAAGCACAGCAAGGTGGGTGGCTCATAAACACTGGTTTCTGCATCTTCAGGGCTTCAATAGTTCCATAATGCTTTTCATGTACAGTACTTTGTGAGTAGTCTGATGCAGGGATTATATTCGGGGGGGGTTTTATTTATTTCTTTGCGGATGAGAATTCACTTGTGGTTATAAAAAAAACCTTATTATGAAAGTTGATCTTAATCACGTATGTACAAAATGTATAATAATGACCACCAATATAATACACCAATCCAATATAATACACCAATATAATACAATACACCAATATAATATAATGACCACCAATATAATATAATGACCACCAATATAATACACAAATCCAATATAATATAATGACCACCAATACAATATAATATACTGACCACCATCTCACTGAAGATGTGGTTTCCATGTACAGACATTGTGTTTCTGGGATATGTACAGTGCCTTCAAAAGGTATTCACACTCTTTGACTTTTTGTTGTTACAGCCTGAATTTTAAAATGGATTCAATTTAGATTGTGTGTCACTGGCCTACCCACAATACCCCCATAATGCAATAATGACTACCTCATCTTTGTACACACACACACACACACATCTTTGCGGTCCCTCAGTCGAGCAGTGAATTTCAAACACAGGTTCGACCACAAAGACTCTGCGAGGTTTTCAAATGCCTCGCGAAGAAGGGAACCTATTGGGAGATGGGTTAAAATAAAAAGTAGACATTGAATATCCCTTTTAAGCATGGTGAAGTTATTAATTACACTTTGGATCAAAACACCAGTCACTACAAAGATACAGGTGTCCTTCCTAACTCAGTTGCCGGAGAGGAAGGAAACCACTCAGGGATTTCACCATGAGGCCAATGGGGACTTTTTAAAACAGTTACTGAGTTCAATGGCCGTGATAGAAAACTGAGGGTGTCATCGGCAAGGACTGGGGAGTTTTTATTATTTTTACATTTTTTTTTTAGGATAAAAAGAAATGGAATAGAGTTAAGCACAGGCAGAATCCTAGAGGGAAAACCTGGTTCAGTCTGCTTTCCAACAGACACTGGGAGACAAATTCAGCAGAACAATAATACAAGGCCATGTCGACATTGAGTGGCCTAGTTAGTTTAGACTTAAATCAGTTGTAAAATCGATGGTAAGACTTGAACAGGGTTGTCTATTTCATGATCAGCAACCAACTTCAGAGTTTTAAAGAAGTGACCTAATAATGTGTACATATTGTACAATCCAAAGACTCTTAGAGATTTACCCAGAAAGCCTCACAGCTGTAATCACTCTTAGAGATTTACCCAGAAAGCCTCACAGCTGTAATCACTCTTAGAGATTTACCCAGAAAGCCTCACAGCTGTAATCACTCTTAGAGATTTACCCAGAAAGCCTCACAGCTGTAATCACTCTTAGAGATTTACCCAGAAAGCCTCACAGCTGTAATCACTCTTAGAGATTTACCCAGAAAGCCTCACAGCTGTAATCACTCTTAGAGATTTACCCAGAAAGCCTCACAGCTGTAATCACTCTTAGAGATTTACCCAGAAAGCCTCACAGCTGTAATCACTCTTAGAGATTTACCCAGAAAGCCTCACAGCTGTAATCACTGCCAAATGTGATTCTAACATGTATTGAATCAGGGGTGTGAATACTTTTATTTTATTTTCAATATATATTCAAAGATTTCTAAAAACATGTTTTCACCTATGTCATTATGGGGTAGATTGGTGAGGAGAAAAAAATATATATATTTAAACTATTTTGAATTCAGGCTGTGACACAACAAAATGTTGAATTAAGTCAAGGGGTATGAAAAATGTCATGAAGGCACTGAAAGTAATTTGACCAACCTTTAGTTGACTGTAAACATCTCCCTGTCCAGGCATTGAAAGTAATTTGACCAACCTTTAGTTGACTGTAAACATCTCCCTGTCCAGGCATTGAAAGTAATTTGACCAACCTTTAGTTGACTGTAAACATCTCCCTGTCCAGGCATTGAAAGTAATTTGACCAACCTTTAGTTGACTGTAAACATCTCCCTGTCCAGGCATTGAAAGTAATTTGACCAACCTTTAGTTGACTGTAAACATCTCCCTGTCCAGGCATTGAAAGTAATTTGACCAACCTTTAGTTGACTGTAAACATCTCCCTGTCCAGGCATTGTGTTTCTGGATGAGGTGGATAAGATCGGCAGTGTTCCTGGGATCCACCAGCTCAGAGACGTAGGAGGAGAGGGTGTACAGCAGGCCAGTACTCAACACAACTCTACTTTTATCCTTGTGCTTGTAGAGCAGGGATCGCCGACTAGATTCAGCCTCGGGACGGTTTTTGTTGAGCAGATGGTCGGGAAGGCCAGAACGTAATTACAAATAGTTTGTAGAATGTAAATTGACTGAAAGAAGCCCAAAGAGAGATGTTTGACTAAAACATAATCATTTCAAACCTTGATTTACATTTGTAAACAATCATGTTTTTCTATTATGTATGGGAATACTTCAACAGATGACACTTGTAGCTGATTTTTTGGGTTTTAAGTCTTTTATATATCCAACAATGACATTTCTACATTTTTAATTATAAGTATAATGATTTTATTCTCTGTAAACTTTGGGGGGGGGGGGCAGTTGGGCAACCCTGTTGTAGAGCGTTTACCTAATGGTTGTATTGGTGATAGACGTCGTGTGTTTCTGAATGTAGGGCCTGCTGAAACTCCTGGAGGGCACGGTCGTGAACGTTCCAGAGAAGAACTCCAGGAAGTTGAGAGGAGAGACGGTGCCGGTGAACACCACTAACATCCTGTTCGTAGCGTCAGGGGCCTTCAACGGACTCGACAGAATCGTCAGCAGACGAAAGAATGAAAAGGTTAGTAAGAAAAAAAATATATATATATATAATTCTCCCCTTTTTTTGTATCGACCCACACCTGTAAAACGACTGCAGACGATTTAATTCCGTTCACTGGTTTTATAGAGAGACTTGGTCCGTTGAGTATCTCTAGTCTGAGCATTCTTAGGTTATGTATTTGTCCATTTTTAAAGGGTCAATCTGCGGTTTCTATATCTAATTTGAATAATGTTTTTTTTTCACCTTTTATTTAACCAGGTAGGCTAGTTGAGAACACCTTTATTTAACCAGGTAGGCTAGTTGAGAACACCTTTATTTAACCAGGTAGGCTAGTTGAGAACACCTTTATTTAACCAGGTAGGCTAGTTGAGAACACCTTTATTTAACCAGGTAGGCTAGTTGAGAACACCTTTATTTAACCAGGTAGGCCAGTTGAGAACACCTTTATTTAACCAGGTAGGCTAGTTGAGAACACCTTTATTTAACCAGGTAGGCTAGTTGAGAACACCTTTATTTAACCAGGTAGGCTAGTTGAGAACACCTTTATTTAACCAGGTAGGCTAGTTGAGAACACCTTTATTTAACCAGGTAGGCTAGTTGAGAACACCTTTATTTAACCAGGTAGGCTAGTTGAGAACACCTTTATTTAACCAGGTAGGCTAGTTGAGAACACCTTTATTTAACCAGGTAGGCTAGTTGAGAACACCTTTATTTAACCAGGTAGGCTAGTTGAGAACACCTTTATTTAACCAGGTAGGCTAGTTGAGAACACCTTTATTTAACCAGGTAGGCTAGTTGAGAACACCTTTATTTAACCAGGTAGGCTAGTTGAGAACACCTTTATTTAACCAGGTAGGCTAGTTGAGAACACCTTTATTTAACCAGGTAGGCTAGTTGAGAACACCTTTATTTAACCAGGTAGGCTAGTTGAGAACACCTTTATTTAACCAGGTAGGCTAGTTGAGAACACCTTTATTTAACCAGGTAGGCTAGTTGAGAACACCTTTATTTAACCAGGTAGGCCAGTTGAGAACACCTTTATTTAACCAGGTAGGCTAGTTGAGAA
>NC_060173.1:5683744-5693744 GCF_021184085.1 Oncorhynchus gorbuscha
AAACTCTGAAGCATTTATTTGTGCCGCAATCTGAGGTGCAGTTAACTCTAATGAACTTATCCTCTGCAGCAGAGGTAACTCTGGGTCTTCCTTTCTTGTCGTTGACCTCATGAGATCCAGTTTCATCAGCTTGATTGTTTTTGCGACGGCACTTGAAGAAACGTTCAAAGTTGTTAATTTTCCTGATTGACTGACCTTCATGTCTTAAAGTGATGATGGACTGTTGTTTTGTCTTTGCTTATTTGAGCTGTTCTTGCCATAATATGGACTTGGTCTTTTACCAAATAGGGCTATCTTCTGTATACCAGCCCAAATGGCTCAAATGCATTAAGTGCATTAAATAAATAAATTCCACAAATGTACTTATAACAAGGCACACCTGTTAATTGACATGCATTCCAGGTGACATCCTCATGAAGCTGGTTGAGAGAATACCAAGAGTATGCAAAGCTGTCAAGGCAAAGGGTGACTACTTTGAACAATCTCAAATATAAAATATATTTTGATTTTGTTTGACACTTTAAAAAAAAAGTTTTACTACATGATTCCATATGTTATGTCATAGTTTTGATGTCTTCACTATTATTCTACAGTGTATAAAATAGTTTTAAAAATAAAGAAAAACCCTTGAATGAGTAGGTGTGTCCAAACTTTTGACTGGTACTGTATGTTAAGAACAGAACACTGAGTACTGAAACCTGACCTGAAGTGCCCATGTAATGTTCCCAACATCTCCACAGACCGTACCTTGGCCCCAGAACCACTAATACTGACCCTCTCTCTCTCTCTCTCTCTCTCTCTCTCTCTCTCTTGCTCTCTGCATAACTAACCTTACCACTAATTACTGACCCTCCTCTCTCTGGCAGAGAGTGTTTTGCTAAATGCCTAAAAATGTAAATATATTTCCAGGGCTCCAGCGAAGGAGGCGGCAGAGGAGGAGTACGACTCTGGTATTGAAGAGGAGAACTGGCCCAGACAGATGGACGCAGCAACTAATAACTGACCTGATCCACCTTGACCTTTTCTACTGACTCATCTTCAAGAACCGCTACAATCTCTACACACAGTGCAATCTAGAATCATTAGAACACCTTCTAGAATCATTAGAACACCTTCTAGAATCTTTTTGGAAGCCAGTTGTGGGTTCCTTGAATTCCAGACCCTGAGACCCCGTGGAGCCCACTACTGAAACTACAGCTTGATGAAAGTGTTTCTTGACCTTTCTCTCTCTCTCTGTGTGTTCATAAGGAACAACTAGGATGTGAGATCTGTAAATACCTGTTGATCGTGTGAAACAAATGGTAGTTGTTTAGTGATGAATGAAGGGCCACTAACATGGACCTTTTTTATTTTATATAGTGTATATATATTTTCCATCTTTGGGAATTGCCTTTTATCTATTTTAAGAGAATGACATTTTTATTCTAAATGATTTTAAATAGGTGATTGTGTTCTTTCCTATTGTGTTGATGGCAGGTTATCGTGGCAAAGGAAAACATAACATGAATGTGATCAGCCAGGGAAACACACATAACATGAATGGGACATTATATTGTAGACATGTTCTGTTTAAATATCTTCAATGCTACATAACGATATACAACTAGTGGGTTGGCAGGGTAGCCTAGTGGTTAGAGTGGAGGGGTGGCAGGGTAGACTAGTGGTTAGAGTGGAGGGGTGGCAGGGTAGCCTAGTGGTTAGAGTGGAGGGGCGGCAGGGTAGTCTAGTGGTTAGAGTGGAGGGGTGGCAGGGTAGACTAGTGGTTAGAGTGGAGGGGTGGCAGGGTAGCCTAGTGGTTAGAGTGGAGGGGTGGCAGGGTAGCCTAGTGGTTAGTGGAGGGGTGGCAGGGTAGACTAGTGGTTAGAGTGGAGGGGTGGCAGGGTAGCCTAGTGGTTAGAGTGGAGGGTTGGCAGGGTAGCCTAGTGGTTAGTGGAGGGGTGGCAGGGTAGCCTAGTGGTTAGAGTGGAGTGTTGGCAGGGTAGCCTAGTGGTTAGACTGGAGGGTTGGCAGGGTAGCCTAGTGGTTAGAGTGGAGGGTTGGCAGGGTAGCCTAGTGGTTAGAGTGGAGGGTTGGCAGGGTAGCCTAGTGGTTAGACTGGAGGGTTGGCAGGGTAGCCTAGTGGTTAGAGTGGAGGGTTGGCAGGGTAGCCTAGTGGTTAGACTGGAGGGTTGGCAGGGTAGCCTAGTGGTTAGAGTGGAGGGTTGGCAGGGTAGCCTAGTGGTTAGACTGGAGGGTTGGCAGGGTAGCCTAGTGGTTAGAGTGGAGGGTTGGCAGGGTAGCCTAGTGGTTAGAGCGGAGGGGCGGCAGGTAGCCTAGTGGTTAGAGCGTTCAACTAGTAACTTTAAGGTTGCAAGTTCGAATCCCCGAGCTGACAAGGTACAAATCTGTCATTCTGCCCCTGAACAAGGCAGTTAACCCACTGTTCAAAGGCTGTCATTGAAAATAAGAATTTGTTCTGAATTGACTTGCCAAGTTAAATAAAGGTTAAAAAAAAGTATATAATTCCCTGACTGTCACCAACAAATACTATTTGAAATTGTTTGCGAAATATTTTGCCACTTGCTTTACCCTGCTTGAAGTGCCATGTAAGAGAAAGGGGGATACCTAGTCATTTACTGACTGTCTTCAACTGAAATGTGTCTTAACCCTGAATCACTGACGTGGCTGCAGTAATCAGACAGATTGGATGACAGACAGATGGGCTATGTTCAGTAGGGCACACCGTAGCAGAACATTTTTAATGGGCTATGTTCAGTAGGGCACACCGTAGCAGGACATTTTTAATGGGCTATGTTCAGTAGGGCACACCGTAGCAGAACATTTTTAATGGGCTATGTTCAGTAGGGCACACCGTAGCAGAACATTTTTAATGGGCTATGTTCAGTAGGGCACACCGTAGCAGAACATTTTTAATGGGCCATGTTCAGTAGGGTAGCAGGACATTTTTAATGGGCTATTTATGAACACAGAACATTTTTAATGGGCCATGTTCAGTAAATAGCAGGACATTTTTAATGGGCTATGTTCAGTAGGGCACACCGTAGCAGAACATTTTTAATGGGCCATGTTCAGTAGGGCACACCGTAGCAGAACATTTTTAATGGGCAGGCAGTACCATGTTTCAGTCCATTTATGAACACACAGCCAGTAAATGTATTTTTCACCAGATTGCACCTTGACTTTTTCCACATGTATTCACAATCATACTGTAGCATCCAAGACATGCTGCGGGAATTTCTAAACCTCCCGCTTTGGGCTGTATGTGTCAATGTGTACTTCATACATGCATAATCTAGGAGCAAAATTACAGGTCTACCTAAAAATAAAAATCACGAAATCCCTAGTGTGAACACGACTGTGAATAAAGATGACTGAAGATCCCCATGTTTAAATGTAGTTTAAAGCCAATGTTTATTTGACAGAATGGTCATCATTTGCTACCCCCCCCCATCCCATAATTATATGAAGTACAACAAGTTACTCTAGCAACAACATGGATAATAAAACGAATAAAAGTATGAGTGTTATGAACATAGACCTACGTAAAACATGAAACTTAATCAAGTCCTCCCGACATTTCATTAATCTCAGATCAAAGCTTTAAATAAAAAAGAAAGAATCTAAGAAAAATATTACAAATCTGACAGAGTATTTAAAAAGTTGTTGGTGTTGACACATCATCTAGACACAGACAACAGAAGTGAAAAACAAAAGACCTCGCGAGCCAGAGTGAGTCAGGATCGATGCAGTAGTTCTGGAAAACCTCAGAGCTAGAACACAGTTGCACCGAGAGACGCTGGGCTCTGTTCCGATACATTACAGGTCAGGTGTTAAAAACATTTCCTTCATCTAGACATGTACAAAAAAAATGGACAGGGGACAGAAACCGTGACACTCAAGCCAGGAAAAAGGGTGTCTCAGCTGGATGAATCAGGGACAGGTTCTGGCTGAGCCCTCAGCTGAGATTAGTGACAGTAGAGTTTAGAGGTCCTGTCGTGACAGATTTGGAAGCTTTTGAGAGGAAATCGCTGTGGAGGAGAATAGAGAGATTAAAAAACTGGAACCGCTCGTACAGAGGATCAACATACGAGAATTCAAAAAAGTCAAGTCTGTCTTGGAGATAGGGGGGGGGGATAATGTAGAAGTGGAACATTTTTGCACATTTTTTTCAGATGCAAATTGGCACATTTTCAAAACTCTTGTGTATAAATTCTAAACTGATAACACTTGTAATGCCCCCCTCCCCTCCATCTTAGGTTCAGAGTCTGTGCATTACACTCATCTTTCACCACAGTCATTCACACAAAAAGAAAATCTAAGTTCTGCGAAACACCATGAGAACGTTTAGTCCCCAACACATCAGACAATGACAGGCTCACCATTTTTCAGTCATTTTAAAACTACCATTTAATCCAATAGCAAACAAAATACAAGATACACATTTCAAAAATGTTATTTTGACATGCTGAAGAATAGATGGTATATATTTTTTCCCCCCCACACAGTATTTGACTACAATTTGACAATTAATTATTTTTTATAAATATGTATCCAAAATGGCAGGTTGTGAGCAGGTTACGGAATATCAGTCTTTAGTTTCATTGTAGTTATATAGTAAATACTGTATGTAGGACGGATGATCAGAAGAGGTATTGGAAAGCAGTCGGCTACTGTAAAGAATAATAAACAGCCTGGCTGCTACGCCATTTCTGCCCCATGCAACATTGAACAAGATCACCTTCCCAACATGACTTCGTCAACCCGATACCGTAATCACACAACCTCTGCTCGTCTTCCTCAACCCGATACCGTAATCACACAACCTCTGCTCGACTTCCTCAACCCGATACCGTAATCACACAACCTCTGCTCGTCTTCGTCAACCCGATACCGTAATCACACAACCTCTGCTCGTCTTCGTCAACCCGATACCGTAATCACACAACCTCTGCTCGTCTTCCTCAACCCGATACCGTAATCACACAACCTCTGCTTCAGTGCCATTCAGGCGAGTTGCAATATATCATGCACAACCCAGGTGTGTTTCACCAGTACAGTGTACACTAATTCTAAAATGGTAGCATAGCGTTGATGGCCCACTGTGTCCCAATGAAGCCCACGGGCTGGTTGAGGAGGATGTAGAATTTACAGCCACATCCATATATCATATGATTTTTTTTTACCTTCCAACAAATTTGTCAAATTGATACATAAAAAAAAGATACAAATATTGACTTTTAGTGTTCACGCAGTTATCAAACTATATAATGTTAAACTTTAAAAAATTCAGGCGAGTTCAATAATCAGTACAAGCAGTTTGTTTCACCAGAACAATAACTAACAAAAATGGTAGCATGAATGATTGCCCACTTTCCCAAAAGCAGATGTTCAAAGATTGAATTTACAGCCAATCCATATAAATATGATTTTTTACCTTCCAACAAATTTGTCAAATTGATTAAAAAAAAGATACAAATATTGACTTTTAGTGTTCACGCAGTTATCAAACTATATAATGTTAAACTTTAAAAAAATAGGCGCCTCATAATCAGTTGAGCAGTTTGATTATGAGAACAATAAGAACAAAAATGTAAAGTGAATATTGCATTTTGAAAAGCAGATGTTCAAAGATTGAATATGTAGCCAAGCTAAAAAAGTGATTTGGTGCAGTGAACAAAGCGATTGTTTTTTAAAATGTGCGTAGCGTTAAACACGAGCCGTTTTTAAAATGTGCGTAGAGTTAAACACGAGCCGTTTTTAAAATGTGCGTAGAGTTAAACACGAGCCGTTTTTAAAATGTGCGTAGAGTTAAACACGAGCCGTTTTTAAAATGTGCGTAGAGTTAAACACGAGCCGTTTTTAAAATGTGCGTAGAGTTAAACACGAGCCGTTTTTAAAATGTGCGTAGCGTTAAACACGAGCCGTTTTTAAAATGTGCGTAGCGTTAAACACGAGCCGTTTTTAAAATGTGCGTAGCGTTAAACACGAGCCGTTTTTAAAATGTGCGTAGCGTTAAACACGAGCCGTTTTTAAAATGTGCGTAGCGTTAAACACGAGCCGTTTTTAAAATGTGCGTAGCGTTAAACACGAGCCGTTTTTAAAATGTGCGTAGCGTTAAACACGAGCCGTTTTTAAAATGTGCTTTTGAGTCGTGAAAATTACACCAAACGTGATCAAATTAAACTTCCCATAAAGAGACTGTAGAACAAAAGCCAGCAGATTAATGTTAAAGAGGATAGAAGACATTGAACAAACATGGATGGGTGACGATGGTTTACACATGTCTATTGCAGCTGTTTCACCTCAACATCAAATCATTTCTAGTTAACAATTAAGTCCCTTACTGTGATTGTTTTTCAATTTTAAAAAATGGTCAAAAAGAAAACAAAAAAAATATTGTCTTCGCAAAGAGCAATTTCACAAGACATAATTTAGCCAGGACTGTCTGGGAGTTGTCTGAGTGGGGAGGGGAATCTGTTATTGGCTGAGAGGTTTGGAACACTTATTGGTCTATCAACTGATCACATTTTTGTGTGTGTGTGTGTGTGGGGGGGGATATTGAATAAATAAATGTGAGGCCATATTAAAACTGACCACCCCACCCCCCAGCAACACACAGTCCAGTTCAACAAAGTGTTTGTTTGATCTTCAATAAATTGTAAAAATTGCTCCTCACAAGATGGTTAGGCCAACCGACCCAGACCAGGCTCTCAGTTGCACTCTTGGTTAGCCATTTAGCATGTTGAGTCTCCCTGTTATGGGGTTTAAATAAAACATTCCTTCATTCAGACCTGGCAATAGAGGTGGATTCAATGTTGACAAAAATCCTTTTAAAATAGAATGTAGAGTTAGATGGGGGTCTCCTGAGTGCCCGCAGCGGTCTAAGGCACTGCATCTCAGTGCTAGAGGCGTCACTACAGACCCTGGTTTGATTCCAGGCTGTATCACAACCGGCCGTGATTTGGAGTCCCAGAGGTCGTCATTGTAAATAAGAATTTGTTCTTAACGGACTTGCCCAGTTAAATAAATACATTTTTTTTTTAAATGGTCACAGAGAAAAGGAACAGTCGTAGTCCAGGTTTCCACGATAGCATGCTAAGCTTTCACTTAAACATATTACCACTCTGTTACAGACTGTTGAATAGAAAACCTGGTGCTATTCTCTCACTGGACACACAGAAAGACGTCCCCACTCATCTTTGATTGGCTTGTGTGTTGCTGGGTCGATGATTGGTTGTTTGGGTAGGTGATAACCTAGGAAATGGGGTTGGAAATTACCGAAAATTCGGAATGGGTGGTGGCGACAGAGTTAACGGTGATGTTACGATGTGAGGCGGGGCTTTGGGCCGGGTTTCTTAACACACCACTCAGAGCCGGTCCGTTCAGGTGGGAGATGTTCTCTTTGTTCCTCTCCACCGTACGGAGGGTTCTTCCAACACAACTTGGGGTCCTCAGAGGAAGCTATCAGGGTGGCGATAGAGAAGAGAGAGTGTTCATTTCTTAAAGACATAAAAACAATAAAAATAACAATTCTCTGTGCTTGAACACAGACGCTTAAGTGCACTTACTAACCTTGCTGGCAGACATGGGTAGTCTGAGGGCCGGAGACTGACACAAGGTTCCTCCGAAGGCAGAACGTAAGGTGCCGTTAGGAGTAGAGACGTAGATACTGCTAGTGGCATTGAGCTAAGAGAACGAAAATAAACGAACACATTAAGTCACAATGAATTTATTGTAGAGAACAGTAAAGTACTTCAGTTCTCCCGTTTTTTAATTAAAAACAAAATGCTGAAATATGAATAAACTAAAACTGACAATGGTAATATATTTAAAAAATTTAAAAACAGCTTGAATTTGATCCCCCCAAAAAACCAACCACAATAGTGACTCATAAATTAAAATGAAAACAAAAAAGGACAGGTGATTTGACCTTTCTTGCTTTGCCAGGAGTAGGAGTCCCTGCAAGGCGTCTTTTGGAGGGGGTTCGTTGAGCAGTACCATACAGCAAGTCATGTTCAATCTGCTGGTTCTTCCTCAGTTGCTGTTTCACAGAGATCACAGTCAATATTCACATCCGAACCAGATTATTATTTTATTTTTTACCTTTATTTAACCAGGCAAGTCAGTTAAGAACATATTCTTATTCTCAATGACGGTCTAGGAACAGTGGGTTAACTGCCTGTTCAGGGGCAGAACGACAGATTTGTACCTTGTCAGCTCTGGGGATGAACTTGCAACCTTTCGGTTACTAGTCCAACGCTCTAACCACTAGGCTACCCTGCCGCCCCAAGTACTCATTACTGGGGAAGTAGTTAAGAGGTCTCTGTTTGAATACTTTTGACCCCCCCCTCATCCTCCTCCTCCTCCTCACTGATCCGATTACGACATGATTGAGGAAAGCTGTGTCAAGACAGTGATTGCAATCTAAGTCAATGTTTATTTAAATCACGTCTGATCAATGATTAGCTCAAGGAAGGAAGGACACATTAAGAGCATTGAAGCAAGGCCTTTAACCGTACCCTCTCATTCTTCCCCCTCTCCTTCTCCAGCCTCAGTAGTTCCCACTGCTCCTCAACATACTGGAGGAACCGCTGTCCGTTAACCAGGAACTCTCTGGACTGTTCCTCTTCCCATAGATCTACCTGGGTCTTCAGGCTCTTCTCCAACTGGAACACACGAGAGAACATGCTTCAAATTAATATGCCTGCAAATAAAAAAAAATTTAAAAAGAAGAAATATAGAACCAAAAACAAGCCAGTATTCGCACAGACCGTTGGGTAGAGGAACCTAACCAATGAACATTCAAATCACAACTTCTCCTCACCTTTGGCAGGCTTTTCTGCAGGTCGGCCCTCTGCTTCTCCTCTTTGAGTAGGTTCCCGCCTCGGTTGTTGAATCTAGAAGGATCCGTCACCTTTTTCTGCGGAGAGTTGAACCTTGGTGTTTATAATACAGCCACTTGAAAACACAGAGGGCAGGAACAAACAGTTGACTCAAATGGCACAAAATATAAAGGAAACATCCATGTAAATCTTTCAGTGTGATTTACTGAGACTTTTCCACAATATGTATTATTTTGTTTACACTACAATTTGTTGTTGTTTTTGCCTAATATCTGTAAACAAGAACACATCTCATATTCATCAGTAAAATGCTTGCCTCCAGTTGTAGGAACAGAGTCCAGCTGTCTTGCCACCTGGTTACTCCTTCAAACAGCTCCCTGTGGTCTTCGTAGTGCGTCTTCAGACTCAGCAGCTCCGCCTCATGTAGGTTCAGCAGCTCCACGGTGTAGTCAACTGAGGGGAGACATTTATTGTGCCAAATCTCACGAGGACAACCAGGGTTGTGTTCACACGTTCATTAGTCACCAAATGGAAGAAATCTGTCTGAAACAAAGTGGATCAATCTGTACTACCGTCCAATTAGAAACGTGAATTTTAGCAGTCTGTCGCAAAATGTGTTGCTACCGTGTACCCTAACGAACGACACAACCCAGTACATTACGGCCAAAAAAGGTCAAACTATAAGACAGTACTTTAAAAATGATCGCTGCTCTGGCTCCCCAATGGTGGAACAAACTCCCTCACGACGCCAGGACAGCGGAGTCAATCACCACCTTCCGGAGACACCTGAAACCCCACCTCTTTAAGGAATACCTAGGATAGGATAAAGTAATCCTTCTCACCCCCCCTTAAAATATTTAGATGCACTATTGTAAAGTGGCTGTTCCACTGGATGTCATAAGTTGAATGCACCAATTTGTAAGTCGCTCTGGATAAGAGCGTCTGCTAAATGACTTAAATGTAAAATGTAAATAGACACGGCAATAGAAGAAGCTAAACGACAACTGACCTTCGTAGTAGGGTGTGAAGGCCCGTCTCTGCGCCAGGCTGTAGAAACACCTCTCCCAGAACAGAGCCACGTCGGCCCTGACGGCTTCTATCACGTGCTTCATGTTCTTCGTTTTCAGCTCATCCAGGCGCCGGCACTCTGCTTCCAA
>NC_060173.1:5698744-5726244 GCF_021184085.1 Oncorhynchus gorbuscha
GCAGGGTCCTCCTATAAAACACATCAAGACTGGTTGAGAGGAACATTAGCAAGCTGCAGCAGGGTCCTCCTATAAAACACATCAACATGGGTTGAGAGGAACGCTAGCAAGCTGTAGCATCGTCCTCCCCTCGTCCTCCTATAAAAACACATCAAGACTGGTTGAGAGGAACGCTAGCAAGCTGTAGCATCGTCCTCCCCTCGTCCTCCTATAAAAACACATCAAGACGGGTTGAGAGGAACGCTAGCAAGCTGCAGCAGGGTCCTCCTATAAAACACATCAAGACTGGTTGAGAGGAACGCTAGCAAGCTGCAGCAGGGTCCTCCTATAAAACACATCAACATGGGTTGAGAGGAACGCTAGCAAGCTGCAGCAGGGTCCTCCTATAAAACACATCAACATGGGTTGAGAGGAACATTAGCAAGCTGCAGCATGGTCCTCCTATAAAACACATCAAGACTGGTTGAGAGGAACGCTAGCAAGCTGCAGCAGGGTCCTCCTATAAAACACATCAAGACTGGTTTTTAGTGTCTAGCAAGCTGCAGCAGGGTCCTCCTATAAAACACATCAACATGGGTTGAGAGGAACGCTAGCAAGCTGCAGCAGGGTCCTCCTATAAAACACATCAACATGGGTTGAGAGGAACGCTAGCAAGCTGCAGCAGGGTCCTCCTATAAAACACATCAAGACTGGTTGAGAGGAACATTAGCAAGCTGCAGCAGGGTCCTCCTATAAAACACATCAACATGGGTTTAGCAAGCTGTAGCATCGTCCTCCCTCGTCCTCCTATAAAAACACATCAAGACTGGTTGAGAGGAACGCTAGCAAGCTGTAGCATCGTCCTCCCCTCGTCCTCCTATAAAAACACATCAAGACGGGTTGAGAGGAACGCTAGCAAGCTGCAGCAGGGTCCTCCTATAAAACACATCAAGACGGGTTGAGAGGAACGCTAGCAAGCTGCAGCAGGGTCCTCCTATAAAACACATCAAGACTGGTTGAGAGGAACATTAGCAAGCTGCAGCAGGGTCCTCCTATAAAACACACCAACATGGGTTGAGAGGAACATTAGCAAGCTGCAGCAGGGTCCTCCTATAAAACACACCAACATGGGTTGAGAGGAACATTAGCAAGCTGCAGCAGGGTCCTCCTATAAAACACATCAAGACTGGTTGAGAGGAACATTAGCAAGCTGCAGCAGGGTCCTCCTATAAAACACATCAACATGGGTTGAGAGGAACATTAGCAAGCTGCAGCAGGGTCCTCCTATAAAACACATCAACATGGGTTGAGAGGAACATTAGCAAGCTGCAGCAGGGTCCTCCTATAAAACACATCAAGACTGGTTGAGAGGAACATTAGCAAGCTGCAGCAGGGTCCTCCTATAAAACACATCAACATGGGTTGAGAGGAACGCTAGCAAGCTGCAGCAGGGTCCTCCTATAAAACACATCAACATGGGTTGAGAGGAACATTAGCAAGCTGCAGCAGGGTCCTCCTATAAAACACATCAAGACAGGTTGAGAGGAACATTAGCAAGCTGCAGCAGGGTCCTCCTATAAAACACATCAACATGGGTTGAGAGGAACGCTAGCAAGCTGCAGCAGGGTCCTCCTATAAAACACATCAAGACTGGTTGAGAGGAACATTAGCAATATTTTTAATTCCTTTATTTAACCAGGAAAGTAACATTAAGATTGACATATTTTTGAAGTGAGCCCTGAAATAAAAAAATATGCAACATTAAGGTAATGGTGAGCATCTTATTGTGTCCCCCCTCCTCCCCATTTTTTTTAGTGTCTATTTTTTGTCGCACTGCTTTGCTTTATCTTGGCCACATCGCAGTTGTAAATGACAACTTATTCTCAACTGGCCTACCTGGTTAAATAAAGGTGTTCTCAACTAGCCTACCTGGTTAAATAAAGGTGTTCTCAACTAGCCTACCTGGTTAAATAAAGGTGTTCTCAACTGGCCTACCTGGTTAAATAAAGGTGTTCTCAACTAGCCTACCTGGTTAAATAAAGGTGTTCTCAACTGGCCTACCTGGTTAAATAAAGGTGTTCTCAACTGGCCTACCTGGTTAAATAAAGGTGTTCTCAACTAGCCTACCTGGTTAAATAGAGGTGTTCTCAACTAGCCTACCTGGTTAAATAAAGGTGTTCTCAACTAGCCTACCTGGTTAAATAAAGGTGTTCTCAACTGGCCTACCTGGTTAAATAAAGGTGTTCTCAACTAGCCTACCTGGTTAAATAAAGGTGTTCTCAACTAGCCTACCTGGTTAAATAAAGGTGTTCTCAACTGGCCTACCTGGTTAAATAAAGGTGTTCTCAACTGGCCTACCTGGTTAAATAAAGGTGTTCTCAACTAGCCTACCTGGTTAAATAAAGGTGTTCTCAACTAGCCTACCTGGTTAAATAAAGGTGTTCTCAACTAGCCTACCTGGTTAAATAAAGGTGTTCTCAACTAGCCTACCTGGTTAAATAAAGGTGTTCTCATCTAGCCTACCTGGTTAAATAAAGGTGTTCTCAACTAGCCTACCTGGTTAAATAAAGGTGAAATAAATCAATAATAATAAATATACCTCAAATGGGGATAGTTGAAGCTCAGTACACAGAACATCCAGCTCTTTACGACAGGATTCTATGCTGCTCATCAATCTCTTCCTTAGACTGTCCTCCTCAGCAATCATCATGTCCAGCAAGCCCTGGGTAGGAAAGAAAAACACAGGTTACAAGACAGACCAACCAGGTAAAAAAAAAATACTTTCAGCAACTCTTGGTAGGACAATGGAATTGTTTTTAATTTTTAAAAGCAACCTCCATTTAACCTAGAAAGAGTCGCTGAATAAATAGGTCCATCTCCTGTCTGCTCATGCACCTTGGTCTGAAATGAGATTACGAAGGCACCGTTTCTCTAGTCAAGCGCCCGGTGGGTATAATTTGTGGAACAGGAATCTGTTTCCAAAAACGTTGTAAATAAAAATTGCATAGCGACATGATAGGAAACCAGGTAGGTAGTAGGACATTTAGCTGTGTCTTTTTTTTACCTCACCACTTTTATTCAGAAAAATGTCTGTCCTCACTTTGGTAGCCTATGGGCAAACATTAAGAATAAGACACGTGGTGAGTTGATGCCTATTCCGCAGCTAGTTAGCTAGGTGAATTAATCATGCTACTTTGTATGCGTTGTTCATAAATGACAAAAGGACGCCAACAAACAGGAACAGGTTCCTGTTGGAAAATTACACAAATTATACCCAGCCTCCAATGTCCTCTGTACCATCACTCATTTTTATGTACATATTCTTTATCCCCTTACACTGTGTATAAGACAGTAGTTTGGAATTGTTAGTTAGATTACTTGTTGGTCATCACTGCATTGTCGGAACTAGAAGCACAAGCATTTCGCGACACTCGCATTAACATCTGCTAACCATGTGTATGTGACAAATAAAATTTGATTTGATCTTTGCAAAAGAAGCAGAACTCACTTTGATATGTTTCCTAACCACATCAGTCCTTTGTAGTCTCTGATCCTCTGGAATTCCTATTTCCTCCCAGATGTCCTTCAACCGGTTAAGGGCTCGAGTCAGACATTCTACCGACTCTGCAGCATGGATTTCACTGTACAGGGAGAGGAAATTAAGAGAAAGTGACAGCATGTTACTTAAATATGAATGCTGCAGCCTGTAATGCTGGTCATTTATGAACATTTGAACATCTTGGCCATGTTCTGTTATAATCTCCACCCGGCACAGCCAGAAGAGGACTGCCCTCCCCACATAGCCTGGTTCCTCTCTAGGTTTCTTCCTAGGTTTTGGCCTTTCTAGGGAGTTTTTCCTAGCCACCGTGTTTTTACACCTGCATTGCTTGCTGTTTTTAGGGTTTTAGGCTGGGTTTCTGTACAGCACTTTGATATATCAGCTGATGTAAGAAGGGCTATATAAATACATTTGATTTGATTTGTAACTACGGGAAAGAGTACAGATTAGGTTTCACGCCGTCCATGGATTAATACGGCTCATTTTGTGTGCAAAAGAACAAAAAGAGCCGAGTAGGTTTTTTTGTCGAAGGTTTCAAAATGCCAAGTAGCTAATTATGTAGGAAGTTGGCCAAACGTATCTACATAACGTTAACCCGGTTGATTTGACTAAGTATTGGTTTGCCAAAACAGCACAACTAACGTTAGTCAGCTAAACTAGCGACTGCATTTTAAAAATACATGTCTAGCCAGTTCATATTTACATAGTTACTTGTGATAATATACTGTAACGTTGGTGATGGAACTCGTTACTGTAATTATTTTGATATCAAACAAAAATGGTGGAGAAACAACTAGCTAACATGACAAGTAAACTTACCTATTACAGATTACAGGTTATGACAGGTTAACTTTACAGCAGCATCTTGAGCCAATATGTGAACCTGGTTAGTCTTTGCTAACTAAGTAAAGAAGTTATCCTTGTTGTTTAAATTGACTAATTGAACTACTTTCCTGTAATTAGCGATCCAGCTAACTGTAGCTAGCTACCGACGTAACATAGCAACAACAATACGAAGACAACATCCCAAACACAGAAAAATATTTTTTTACCAACCTCCTCCTCATGGTCACCGTCCAACGAATTTTTTTTTGTAAAAAAAGGCAAATTAAATAAGGTTAAATTAAATAAATAAAATAGGTTTCTTTAATTAAACCACACTGAAACTACATCAAGATGGTAGTTTGAAGCGTCCGCTGCTTCCGCGACTCGGTTCAAATTCTTCACCGAAACTCTGCTCCTTCTTCCCCATTGGCCGACACAGAGAAGACGTCACAAAAACAGGTTTCTATGGGCGGAAGTCCCTAATGAATCAAGAGTTCACCTTTTGTACAGGTGATTAAGTGGATCAGAATAGATTAATATGTACCTTGATTAAATCATATATATACAATACCAGTCAAAGGTTGACACACCTACTCATTTAAGGTTTAAAAAAAAAAAATATATATAATATTCATCCATATTGGATGTGTCCCATCATTGCAGATAATTTATGACGAATGTATAAAGTATATGTTTTATAAACTCATGAGCACCAGCCAGCAAATTAGCCTGAACAATTACTTAATGTCACACTCTTGTGGCGAATAAATTGAATACACCTAGAATGTACCTACATATTTTCCTAAACTAACTAAACCAGGCTAATATGCTTTCCTGGAATTTATAAAACATATACATTCGTCATAAATGACCTGCAGTGATGGGACACACACAGCATGGACGAATGTTCAGTCATCAAAGGGATATAAATAGCATTCCTAAAGAAGATGCATTTTTGAGTAAGGTTGTCTCACAACCGGCCGTGATCGGGAGTACCATAGACAATGTAAACACACTGATCTACCAGGAGATGGCATAATGCCCATTTTATACAGGAATTTATCAACTTAATTACAACGTTACTCTTGAGGCACTAACTCCTGTAATTTACTGAAACTAAAAAGGTATTGAGACGTGTTTCAGAACTACACCTGAAAACGGACCTGTGATGTCTTTGCTTTTCATCAACAACTGACGTGATCAGATAGATGACGAGTCAGATAATAACATAACAGAGAAACAGAATGATTGCTGTAACTATGTGCCTCTTCTTTACTCAGTCATGATAGACTGATGTTGCAATCGTTTGAGGTTTTGATCTTTTCTTCCATTCCCACTGACACATTTTCTGGGAACTAAGAGCATATGTAAAAAATATACTTTATTCATTTTTTTTTCCATCACAGACACAAAGATAAGAGTCAAGAGTAAGATTATGTAACACGTAACACACGACGACTTGTTAAGTAAATAAATAAACATGGAATATGCAAACACCAATAACAAAAATCTAAACATCAACATGTTTTAATGTTACCTGATTGTTTCTGGGGTATCATTTTAAATGTAATGAAATACAATTACAGTAGACAGTCATTATTGTCCTATTTTCAAGACATAGCAGTGAGGTTAGGCCTACTCCCAAAGCAGGTATACAGTGGCATTACATGAACCATCTCTGGTACTCCTAGTGAGGGTAGTGCCTCCTCTCTGTAGTTAAGACTTTCCTCAGTACCTCCGGACTGAACTGGTAGGTCAGTTTCTTCTTGACCTTTCTGATTTCTCCAGTCTTGCCGTAGTTCCGCAGGGCCCTGGCCATCTTCTGATATGTCATCCTCTTCCTGTTCCCTTTCTGCGTGCCCCAGCGATTGGCCAGAGTCTCCTTGTTTTTAGAGGAGAACTGGAAGATTCCTTTCTCTCTGTCCACCCACCACATACTGTCCTTCATGTCTCCGTTCTTCAGCATGTCCAGGAGGAACTGGTACAGCCGGATCTTCCTCTTGCTACCTGGATAGAGAGATATGAAAGATATTTTACATGAATTTCATAATGGCAGAATGAATTCATTTCTATGGCTATTGTTGGATCATGTTAAAGGCTATTAGCAAGTGTGTGATGCCTGTATGTAATAGCCACCCAACAGATTTCTCCCCTGTAATGCTACTGTACTCAGTCTCACGTGGAAGACTTACGTTTCACAAACGAATGAAAAGGATTAAGTCAATCAGTAAGTAAGTCACTTCATTAATTAAGTCAGTCAGCACTCACTGGAGTCTCCCCTAAAAGGGACATGGTCTCCATAGTCCTCTTCCTCACCCTCAGATACCTCCAGTGGGGGACTGTGGCCCACAGGTCCCTCCTCCTCTGAGCAGTAGTAACTAGGGGACACAGGGGCCTGTTGCTGGTAATACACTGTGTGGTTGTAGTACGGCATCTGTAGAGAGGAAAATAAATACAATTTGTTGTCCTGATGTATTGTTGTACTGTATGTTTTGTTTAGCATTTATATGACATAGTACACACATTTCAGGGACCCAGTTATTGCACAACCTCTGGCAGAAAGTATGCGAAACCTACACATGTGTAACGGATGTGAAACGGCTAGCTTAGTTAGCGGTGCGCGCTAAATAGCGTTTCAATCGGTTACGGCTTTTGTGGAGCGATGGGTAACGATGCTTCGAGGGTGACTGTTGTCGTTGTGCGCAGAAGGTTCCTGGTTCGCGCCTGGGTATGGGCGAGGGGACGGTTTTAAAATTATACTGTTTACACACAGCCTCTTCATCCAGGTAGTTCCATTGAGATCAAACAACTTGTTTCACTAAAGGAGCCCTGTCTGGCCATAAGAGAATTATGCTTGATCAGTTGTCTCTCTGACTTTGTGATCACATGCACATCATAGGAGGTTGGTAAGCACCTTCATTTGGGGAGGAGGTGCTCGTGGTAATGGCTAGAGCAAAATGAGAGGAATGGTATCAAACACATCAAAACACGTGGTTTCCATGGTTTCCATGTGTTTGATTCCATTCGCTCCAGCTATTATTATGTCATCGTGTATCTGTTCATCTCCCCCAGCAACCTCCTCTATTGCGCATACAGTTGAAGTCAGAAGTTTACATACACCTCAGCCAACTACATTTAAACTCAGTTTTTTTCGCAATTCCTGACGATTTAATCGTAGTAGAATTTCCTGTTTTTAGGTCAGTTAGGATCACCACTTTATTTTAAAAATGTGAAAATGTCAGAATAATAGTAGAGAGAATGATTTATTTAAGCTTTTATTTCATTTCACATTTTATATCATTACATTCTCAGTGGGTCAGATGCTTGGGGTCATTATCCATTTGGAAGACCATTTGCGACCAAGTTTTAACTTCCTGACTCATGTCTTGAGATGTTCCTTCAATATATTGACGTAATTTTCCCTTTCTCATGAAGCTATCTATTTTGTGAAGTGCACCAGTCCCTCCTGCAGCAAAGCGCCCCCACAACATGATGCTGCCACCCCCGTGCTTCATGGTTGGGATGGTATTGTTCAGCCTGCAAGCCTCCCCCTTTTTCCTCCAAGCATAATGATGGTCATTATAGCCAAACAGTTCTATTTTTGTTTCATCAGACGAGAGAAAATTTCTCCAAAAAGTGTGATATTTGTCCCCATGTGCAGTTGCAAACCATAGTCTGGCTTTTTTATGGTGGTTTTGGAGCAGTGGCTTCTTCCTTGCTGAGCGGCCTTTCAGGTTATGTTGATATAGGACTCGTTTTACTGTGGATATAGATACTTTTGTACCTGTTTCCTCCAGCATCTTCACAAAGTCTTTTTCTGTTGTTCTGGGATTGATTTGCACTTTTCTCACCAAAGTACGTTCATCTCTAGGAGACAGAACACGTCTCCTTCCTGAGCGGTATGAAGGCTCTGTGGTCCCATGGTGTTTATACTTGCGTGCTATTGTTTGTACAGATGAACGTGATACCTTCAGGCATTTGGAAATGACTCCCAAGGATGAACCAGACTTGTGGAGGTCTACAATTTTGTTTCTGAGGTCTTGGCTGATTTCTTATAATTTTTTCCCATGATGTCAAGCAAAGAGGCACTGCGTTTGAAGATAGGCCTTGACATACATCCACACCTCCAATTGACTCAAATTATGTCAATTAGCCTATCAGAAGCTTCTAAAGCCATAGCATAATTTTCTGGAATTTTCCAAGCTGTTTAAAGGCACAGTCAACTTAGTGTATGTAAACTTCTGACCCTCCTGGAATTGTGATACGGTGAATTATAAGTTAAATAATCTGTCTGTAAACTTGTGTCATGCACAAAGTAGATGTCCTAACCTACTTGTCCTAACCGACTTGTCCTAACCAACTTACCAAAACTATAGTTTGTTAACAAGAAACACACTTGTGGAGTGGTTGAAAAACGAGCTTTAACGACTCCAACCTAAGTGTATGTAAACTTCCGACATCAACTGTACATCTACTGTGTAAATAAACGTTGCTTGGAGACCAAAGGATTGTATTAGTTTGGAAATGTCAAAATATTCGGATTTCCCTGAAAGAGAAGGTAGTGTAAGGTCAACTAAATAGAGTCTAAAAACAATTGACAAAATGTTAAGTATTAAGCCACCTTGGCTTTTTCCACATTTTGTTACGTTACAGTCTTATTCTGAAATTGATTAAATCATCCCCCCTCGTCAATCTATACACAATACCCCATAATGACAGTTTAGAAATGTTTGCTAATTTATAAAAAAAAAAAAACGGAAATATCACATATACATAAGTATTCAGACCCTTTACGCAGTACTTTGTTTCTCCCATTCTTCTCTGCAGATGAGGTGTCTTCAGAGATGTTCGATCAGGTTCTAGTCCGGGCTCTGGCTGGGCCACTCAAGGACATTGAGAGACTTGCCCCGATGCCACTCCTGCGTTGTCTTGGTTGTGTGTTTAGGGTCGTTGTCCTGTTGGAAGGTGAACCGTCACCCCAGTCTGAGGTCCTGAGCGCTCTGGAGCAGGTTTTCATCAAGGATCTCTCTGTACTTGGACTAGTCTCCCAGTCCCTGCCACTGAAAAACATCCCCATAGCGTGATGCTCCCACCACCATGCTTCACCGTAGGGATGGTACCAGGTTTCCTCCAGACGTGTCACCTCCCTGACGTGTCACCTCCCAAGGCCCTTCTCCCTGATTGCTCAGTTTGGACAGCTGTCGGAAGAGTCTTGGTGGTTCCAAACTTTTTCCATTAAAGAATGATGGAGGCCACTGTGTCCTTGGAGACCTTTAATGCGGCAGACATTTTTTGTTAACCTTCCCCAGTAAAAAAAATCACAATTCTGCTACATTAGACTGAATCGAGCTAGTCGGTCACAAATATACTTTCATTCATTTTTTAAACTGGTACTGGGACCTTCAGAATATGTATTTATCCCCTTATTTTAGGCAATAAACTATCAGAAAAAAGAAGAAACCTACACACTGCTCTTAAGCTTTATCTATCGGCCTCACACAACCCTGTCTCGGAGCTCTTGTCTTGGTTTTTGCTCTGACATGCACTGTCAACTGTGGGACCTTATATAGACAGGTGTGTGCCTTTCCAAATCATGTCCAATCAATTGAATTTAGCACAGGTGGACTCCAATCAAGTTGTAGAAACATCTCAAGGATGATCAATGGAAACAGGATGCACCGGAACTTAATTTCGAGTCCCATAGCAAAGGGTCTGAATACTTATGTAAATATGGTATTTCTGTTTTTTATTTTTAAAACATTTGCAACCATTTCGAATAACCTGGTTTTGATTTGGCATTGTGGGGTATTGTGTGTAGATTGCTGAGGACATTTTAAAATTTAATCCATTTTAGAATAAGGCTGTAACGTAACAACATGTGGAAAAAGTCAAGGGGCCTAAATACTTTCCAACGGTCAGAAATACAAAGTCATTGTCCTATCTCTCTCAATGCTTCAATACATCTTTGATTTAGTTGTTGATTTTTACATTTACAGATCTTAATTCCTGTTTGGCCCTGTCCGGGGGTGTCCTCGGATGGGGCCACAGTGTCTCCTGACCCCTCCTGTCTCAGCCTCCAGTATTTATGCTGCAGTAGTTTATGTGTCGGGGGGCTAGGGTCAGTTTGTTTATCTGGAGTACTTCTCCTGTCCTATTCAGGTGTCCTGTGTGAATCTAAGTGTGCGTTCTCTAATTCTCTCCTTCTCTCTTTCTTTCTCTCTCTCGGAGGACCTGAGCCCTAGGACCATGCCCCAGGACTACCTGACATGATGACTCCTTGCTGTCCCCAGTCCACCTGGCCATGCTGCTGCTCCAGTTTCAACTGGCCTGGGCCCTAGGACCATGTCCCAGGACTACCTGACATGAGGACTCCTTGCTGTCCCCAGTCCACCTGGCCATGCTCCTGCTCCAGTTTCAACTGTTCTGCCTTACTATTATTCAACCATGCTGGTCATTTATGAACATTTGAACATCTTGGCCACGTTCTGTTATAATCTCCACCCGGCACAGCCAGAAGAGGACTGGCCACCCCACATATGCTCTCTCTAATTCTCTCTTTCTTTCTCTCTCTCGGAGGACCTGAGCCCTAGGACCGTGCCCCAGGACTACCTGACATGATGGCTCCTTGCTGTCCCCAGTCCACCTGACTGTGCTGCTGCTCCAGTTTCAACTGTTCTGCCTTATTATTATTTGACCATGCTGGTCATTTATGAACATTTGAACATCTTGGTCATGTTCTGTTATAATCTCTACCCGGCACAGCCAGAAGAGGACTGGCCACCCCACATAGCCCGTTTCCTCTCTAGGTTTCTTCCTAGGTTTTGGCCTTTCTAGGGAGTTTTTCCTAGCCACCGTGCTTTTACACCTGCATTGTTTGCTGTTTGGGGTTTTAGGCTGGGTTTCTGTACAGCACTTTGAGATATCAGCTGATGTACGAAGGGCTATATAAATAAATTTGATTTGATTTGATTTAATTTGATCACCCAGTGTTTTGCAGCAAGTTTCAACCCCTACAAAAAAAATGTCCATTAATTATAATCTATACAGTAGTGAAGGGTTCACAGCAAAGCTGTTAAATCTATTGTTAATCTTAGATCTTTTTTTCCCCTTGACATGGTCAAATAACTCATGTATAGATTGCTAACTTATTGATTGCTTCAAACATAAAGATATAAATCTGTATTTTTTTTGTGAAGAATCAACAACAAGTGGGACACAATCATGAAGTGGAACGACATTTATTGGATATTTCAAACTTTTTTAACAAATCAAAAACTGAAAAATTGGCCGTGCAAAATTATTCACACCAGGGCTAAAATAACTGAACATGAGCCCATGAAATTTGGTATCTAAACCTTTTGTATACAGTGCCAGTCAAATGTTTGTACACATCTACTCATTCAAAGGGTTTTCTTAATTTTTTACTATTTTCTACATTTTAGAATAATAGTGAAGACATCAAAACAGTGAAATAACACATATGGAATCATGTAGTGACCCCCCAAAAAGTGTTTTTTCAAAGTAGTCACCCTTTGCATTTACATTTACATTTAAGTCATTTAGCAGACGCTCTTATCCAGAGCTTGTTGACAGCTTTGCACACTCTTGGCATTCTCTCAACCAGCTTCATGAGGTAGTCACCTGGAATGCATTTCAATTAACAGGTGTGCCTTGTTAAAAGAGTCTATTGAAATATTTTGGAATGCTAATTTGGAGTGTACTAACTGATATTTAAATAATTTACATAAGTCCCAGAATTCAAAGATGACCACAATATATCAGTACACAAATGTTGAAAATATTTCACAAATCTTAACATAAACCATTAGTCAAATTGACCCCCGAATTGGTTTATAAACTCAATAATTTAAAGGAAAACTTGAATCAAAAATGATATTTTGGTATCCCCCAATCCCCCCCAGTAGTCCACTGTTGATAGAGTCCCAAATGTTTTGCATGTCAGCAGTCAAGTTTTCAAGATGTTGGACTTTTAAGAGGCAAAGTGTCACTTGTCACATCCTGATTTTTCCTTTAAGTAATAACTATAGGAATGATTACCTGCTGCATCCAAAGATAACCAACTGAAAGCACTAGACCAAACGTAACTTACGTCTTCCTTGAGGTATCGAGAGATAAACATGGTAATGCTTTCACTGATTGAACATAAAGGAAGATCGTTCCTACATGATAGAGTGCTTTCCTTTGTTAATCCAACTGATCTCGTGTCCTTTCTGTCATCCTGTGAACCCCGTTCATTGCTGGTCGCAGCTATTATTTTCCTGCTGTGAGAATCCCCCCCATCACCCCCCCCACCCCTCACACACTGCTGTGCCTCAGATTATGTGTCAATAGCAAGGTTGAGTAAATGAGGTGTAGCCTAGACTATCCACAGCCCAGCGGTTGGTGGTGAGTGTACTCTATTCTACTGCGCTCTCCTCACAAGGCTATTGGTTGTGGCTAAAATGGTTCCTCACTCAGGAAAAGCACATTGTTGAGCAATCCTGTAGCTGCTTTCTGTAGACAACAGTGTAGGCTATTACATAACATCCAGTCACCTCGGTGTCCTCCCTCTCAACGACAAAAAAGTATTATCTCTAGATATTGTATATTGTTGATATTGGTATTGTGTACCACTATAGTATAAATGCCCTGTGAATCGTTGCACTGTGTGTGCTATGTGTTAGGATCGCTGTTAAACATTTGCTTTATGCCCATTAGACGTTTCTATTATTTATTTTATATTTTTCACAGCTACCACACTGTTCTCATCAGAAATACTGATTTCATTATACATTTTACTTGTCAAGATGATCAGAGACAGAGTTGGACTAACCTGTGGGGTTAGGGGTCCCAGTCCTGGGTCTACTAGAGTTGGACTAACCTGTGGGGTTAGGGGTCCCAGTCCTGGGTCTACTAGAGTTGGACTAACCTGTGTGATTAGGGGTCCCAGTCCTGGGTCTACTAGAGTTGGACTAACCTGTGGGGTTAGGGGTCCCAGTCCTGGGTCTACTAGAGTTGGACTAACCTGTGTGATTAGGGGTCCCAGTCCTGGGTCTACTAGAGTTGGACTAACCTGTGGGGTTAGGGGTACCAGTACTGGGTCTACTAGAGTTGGACTAACCTGTGGGGTTAGGGGTCCCAGTCCTGGGTCTACTAGAGTTGGACTAACCTGTGTGATTAGGGGTCCCAGTCCTGGGTCTACTAGAGTTGGACTAACCTGTGTGATTAGGGGTTCCAGTCCTGGGTCTACTAGAGTTGGACTAACCTGTGAGGTTAGGGTTAGGGGTCCCAGTCCTGGGTCTGCTAGTGGCAGGTGGAGGGTGTCGGTATCGGGGTAGCGATAAGGGTGGAGGAGCTGTTGGGAATGGACACTCTGGAGCTCTGTCAGGTGATTCCCTTGTGAGGAGATTTCCAACATGTCACTCTGATGCATGCCTCTGTCAGAGTGGTACTCCCAGCCGTGCTCTGAACCATAAGAGAGAGATCAATAAGCCTTGTTATAGACATTATAAAGGCTCATACATGCTAATAATGAGCTATAAAGAATTATACCTGCAGGCTTTACAGAGAGACTGCTCATAAAAACAACTTCTCATTTTGAAAAACGTCTATGTGGCAGAAGCCTTCTGTAGCACAGTTGGTAGAGCATGGCGCTTGTAACGCCAGGGTAGTGGGTTCGATCCCCGGGACCACCCATACGTAGAATGTATGCACACATGACTGTAAGTCGCTTTTGGATAAAAGCGTCTGCTAAATGGCATATATTATATTCCGGTGTCAAAATGACTACGAAGTGTAAATAGGATCATTTCCCCTATAAAAATAAGTCTAGTCCAAAACGGAGATTTGCGAGATGTTAGGTAAATGATACATCATGAAACGAAGGGTGTGTTTCTATACTACCCATAAGGCCATAGCTGGCAGCACCCATGTAATCATGCCCATGGTCAATGTGGTTTAACATTTGAGATCCCTGTTGGGCTAGGGACCATCAATAAATTGCACAATGTACACAAACAATATTTTAAAAGATCAATAGCTCCAAATTTCAATGACTTAAAAACTTCAAAACAACTGTACATTTTAGAAATTAATTTACAAATATTGAAAGCATTTAACGAGACAACTAAAAGATGTGCAACATTGTCCCATTTCTATTGTGTAATTTATTGAACAATCCCCAGAGATAGGTTTTCCAAAGTGAAACCAATTTTGCCATGGTCGCACACCAGCCGGGCTGAAGCTAATTGGCAAAAAATAATTTGGCTAACTCTTCCCGCCTGCGAACACACAAACGAGACACTCACATCAAACCACACCCCGAAACCAACTCACGTTTGAATTCAGTCATGACCGCTTGCATGGAACCATAATTTATTTTCAATAAAGGACAATTCAAAAATGGTATTGTATACTTCTTGAATTGACTGGATTGAAATAGAATTGACCCCAACCCCGTTGGGTTACTCATCGAGTGTATTTGCAACTCACCATCGTGAAGTTCTCCGACATTGGTGAGATATGAGTATAACTCCGCTGGTGATCGATACATCTCAGGATCATATGGGATTATTTCTTCAGATGCCTTTTGTAAAAGAAAGAAAGAGCAGAACATTTTGACTTTTACTCCACTACATTCCAAAAGAAAATAATGTACTTTTTACTCCATACATTTTCCTCTGACACCCAGCAGTACTCTGATCTGGACTCACTAAACACAAATGCTTCATTTGTAAACTATGTCTGAGTGTTGGAGTGTGACCCAGACTATCCGTACATTAAAAAACACGAACATCTTACCGTCTGGTTTGCCTGATGTAAGGAATTTGAAATGATTTATACGTGTTATTTTTAATACTTAAGTATATTTAAAATCAAATAATTTTAGACTTTTTCTCAAGTAGTATTTTACTGGGTGACTTTTACTTGAGTCATCTTCTGTTAAGGTATCTTTACTTTTACTCAAGTATGACAATTGGGTACTTTTCCCACCGATTTATATACAATATAGCACATTTAATTTTCATATGTTCTAATCTCCACATTAGTAAAAAACAAGAGATCATACAATACTCACAAAGGACATGATGACTTTCAAAAACACACAGTTATAATCCCAAAAAAAATGGAGAAATATCCTTTTGATTTAATTCCCATGAATTTTGATTGAATTTCTGATGGAGGTTGTTTAGTCGAATATTACAGTTGACCACTATCAGACCGCTCAGCTAAAAAACTACGCAGAGAGTATTAAACCATGACCATAATATACTTTAACTTTTTTCATCTTCGGTCTGATTGTCACTCAGTTCCTGAGTTCCTGAAAGTTGTTGATTTGTCAGAGGATGTGAACCAATCATATTCACATTCGTGAGTTTGGTCTCACTGTTTTCTGCCTCTGGTTTTAACAATGGGTCAACCTATCTTTCAGGATTTTAACTATTATATTTGTTTTAAAAGCACTACAATAATTGTCTTTCAAGCCTGTGAAAGATGAAAAAGCAATTCCCAAGATATGTCACTGTGTTTTAATTTCACCAAGATATGTCACTGTGTTTTATTTCCCCAAGATATGTCACTGTGTTTTATTTCACCAAGATATGTCACTGTGTTTTATTTCACTAAGATATGTCATTGTGTTTTATTTCACTAAGATATGTCACTGTGTTTTATTTCACCAAGATATGTCACTGTGTTTTATTTCACTAAGATATGTCACTGTGTTTTATTTCCCCAAGATATGTCACTGTGTTTTATTTCAATAAGATATGTCATTGTGTTTTATTTCCCCAAGATATGTCACTCTGTTTTATTTCACTGTATTTATTTGTATTGACTGATATTATGTTCATATTTGTCACCAAATGTTCCATGGTCTCTTTTGTTGCTAATCCTAAAAACTACTAAAGCGTTCTATAAAATATTATTGATATGCAGTCCAGGGTGAAAGGAATAGTTATTTGTAGATGTTTTTACTTGTGGGAGAGTTATAACAGACCTACTGTATATAGTTATAACAGACCTACTGTACATAGTTATAACAGACCTACTGTATATAGTTATAACAGGCATTTACATTACATTTACATTTAAGTCATTTAGCAGACGCTCTTATCCAGAGCGACTTACAAATTGGTGCATTCACCTTATGACATCCAGTGGAACAGTCACTTTACAATAGTGCGTCTAAATCTTAAAGGGGGGGGGGGTGAGAAGGATTACTTATCCTATCCTAGGTATTCCTTAAAGAGGTGGGGTTTCAGGTGTCTCCGGAAGGTGGTGATTGACTCCGCTGTCCTGGCGTCGTGAGGTAGTTTGTTCCACCATTGGGGGGCCAGAGCAGCGAACAGTTTTGACTGGGCTGAGCGGGAACTGTACTTCCTCAGTGGTAGGGAGGCGAGCAGGCCAGAGGTGGATGAACGCAGTGCTCTTGTTTGGGTGTAGGGCCTGATCAGAGACAGGAGGTACTGAGGTGCCGTTCCCCTCACAGCTCCGTAGGCAAGCACCATGGTCTTGTAGCGGATGCGAGCTTCAACTGGAAGCCAGTGGAGAGAGCGGAGGAGCGGGGTGACGTGAGAGAACTTGGGAAGGTTGAACACCAGACGGGCTGCGGCGTTCTGGATGAGTTGTAGGGGTTTAATGGCACAGGCAGGGAGCCCAGCCAACAGCGAGTTGCAGTAATCCAGACGGGAGATGACAAGTGCCTGGATTAGGACCTGCGCCGCTTCCTGTGTGAGGCAGGGTCGTACTCTGCGGATGTTGTAGAGCATGAACCTACAGGAACGGGCCACCGCCTTGATGTTAGTTGAGAACGACAGGGTGTTGTCCAAGATCACGCCAAGGTTCTTAGCGCTCTGGGAGGAGGACACAATGGAGTTGTCAACCGTGATGGCGAGATCATGGAACGGGCAGTCCTTCCCCGGGAGGAAGAGCAGCTCCGTCTTGCCGAGGTTCAGCTTGAGGTGGTGATCCGTCATCCACACTGATATGTCTGCCAGACATGCAGAGATGCGATTCGCCACCTGGTCATCAGAAGGGGGAAAGGAGAAGATTAATTGTGTGTCGTCTGCATAGCAATGATAGGAGAGACCATGTGAGGTTATGACAGAGCCAAGTGACTTGGTGTATAGCGAGAACAGGAGAGGGCCTAGAACAGAGCCCTGGGGGACACCAGTGGTGAGGAGACAGATTCTCGCCACGCCACCTGGTAGGAGCGACCTGTCAGGTAGGACGCAATCCAAGCGTGGGCCGCGCCGGAGATGCCCAACTCGGAGAGGGTGGAGAGGAGGATCTGATGGTTCACAGTATCGAAGGCAGCCGATAGGTCTAGAAGGATGAGAGCAGAGGAGAGAGAGTTAGCTTTAGCGGTGCGGAGCGCCTCCGTGATACAGAGAAGAGCAGTCTCAGTTGAATGACTAGTCTTGAAACCTGACTGATTTGGATCAAGAAGGTCATTCTGAGAGAGATAGCGGGAGAGCTGGCCAAGGATGGCACGTTCAAGAGTTTTGGAGAGAAAAGAAAGAAGGGATACTGGTCTGTAGTTGTTGACATCGGAGGGATCGAGTGTAGGTTTTTTCAGAAGGGGTGCAACTCTCGCTCTCTTGAAGACGGAAGGGACGTAGCCAGCGGTCAGGGATGAGTTGATGAGCGAGGTGAGGTAAGGGAGAAGGTCTCCGGAAATGGTCTGGAGAAGAGAGGAGGGGATAGGGTCAAGCGGGCAGGTTGTTGGGCGGACGGCCATCACAAGACGCGAGATTTCATCTGGAGAGAGAGGGGAGAAAGAGGTCAGAGCACAGGGTAGGGCAGTGTGAGCAGAACCAGCGGTGTCGTTTGACTTAGCAAACGAGGATCGGATGTCGTCGACCTTCTTTTCAAAATGGTTGACGAAGTCATCTGCAGAGAGGGAGGAGGGGGGGGGGAGGAGGATTCAGGAGTGAGGAGAAGGTGGCAAAGAGCTTCCTAGGGTTAGAGGCAGAAGCTTGGAATTTAGAGTGGTAGAAAGTGGCTTTAGCAGCAGAGACAGAAGAGGAAAATGTAGAGAGGAGGGAGCGAAAGGATGCCAGGTCTGCAGGGAGGCGAGTTTTCCTCCATTTCCGCTCGGCTGCCCGGAGCCCTGTTCTGTGAGCTCGCAATGAGTCGTCGAGCCACGGAGCGGGAGGGGAGGACCGAGCCGGCCTGGAGGATAGGGGGCATAGAGACTCAAAGGATGCAGAAAGGGAGGAGAGGAGGGTTGAGGAGGCAGAATCAGGAGATAGGTTGGAGAAGGTTTGAGCAGAGGGAAGAGATGATAGGATGGAAGAGGAGAGAGTAGCGGGGGAGAGAGAGCGAAGGTTGGGACGGCGCGATACCATCCGAGTAGGGGCAGTGTGGAAAGTGTTGGATGAGAGCGAGAGGGAAAACGATACAAGGTAGTGGTCGGAGACTTGGAGGGGAGTTGCAATGAGGTTAGTGGAAGAACAGCATCTAGTAAAGATGAGGTCGAGCGTATTGCCTGCCTTGTGAGTAGGGGGGGAAGGTGAGAGGGTGAGGTCAAAAGAGGAGAGGAGTGGAAAGAAGGAGGCAGAGAGGAATGAGTCAAAGGTAGACGTGGGGAGGTTAAAGTCGCCCAGAACTGTGAGAGGTGAGCCGTCCTCAGGAAAGGAGCTTATCAAGGCATCAAGCTCATTGATGAACTCTCCGAGGGAACCTGGAGGGCGATAAATGATAAGGATGTTAAGCTTGAAAGGGCTGGTAACTGTGACAGCATGGAATTCAAAGGAGGCGATAGACAGAAGGGTAAGGGGAGAAAGAGAGAATGACCACTTGGGAGAGATGAGGATCCCGGTGCCACCACCCCGCTGACCAGAAGCTCTCGGGGTGTGCGAGAGCAAGTGGGCGGACGAAGACAGAGCAGTAGGAGTGGCAGTGTTATCTGTGGTGATCCATGTTTCCGTCAGTGCCAAGAAGTCGAGGGACTGGAGAGACGCATAGGCTGAGATGAACTCTGCCTTGTTGGCCGCAGATCGGCAGTTCCAGAGGCTACCGGAGACCTGGAACTCCACGTGGGTCGTGCGCGCTGGGACCACCAGATTAGGGTGGCCGCGGCCACGCGGTGTGGAGCGTTTGTATGGTCTGTGCAGAGAGGAGAGAACAGGGATAGACAGACACATAGTTGACAGGCTACAGAAGAGGCTACGCTAATGCAAAGGAGATTGGAATGACAAGTGGACTACACGTCTCGAATGTTCAGAAAGTTAAGCTTACGTAGCAAGAATCTTATTGACTAAAATGATTAAAATGATACAGTACTGCTGAAGTAGGATAGCTGGCAGTGGCTGCGTTGTTGACTTTGTAGGCTAGCTGGTAGTGGCTTCGTTGTTGACACTACACTAATCAAGTCGTTCCGTTGAGTGTAATAGTTTCTACAGTGCTGCTATTCGGGGGCTAGCTGGCTAACTAGCAGTGTTGATTACGTTACGTTGCGTTAAAAGAACGACAATAGCTGGCTAGCTAACCTAGAAAATCGCTCTAGACTACACAATTTTCTTTGATACAAAGACGGCTATGTAGCTAGCTATGTAGCTAGCTACGATCAAACAAATCAAACCGTTGTACTGTAATGAAATGAAATGAAAATGTGATACTACCTGTGGAGCGAAGCGGAATGCGACCGGGTTGTTGAGTTCTATTCGGAAGACGTTGGCTAGCTGTTGGCTAGCTAGCAGTGTCTCCTACGTTAAGGACGACAAATAGATGGCTAGCTAACCTCAGTAAATTAAGATAATCACTCTAAGACTACACACTCTAAACTACACAATTATCTTGGATACGAAGACAGCAAAGACAGCTATGTGGCTAGCTAACACTACACTAATCAAGTCGTTCAGTTGAGTGTATATAGTTATAACAGACCTACTGTATATAGTTATAACAGACCTACTGTATATAGTTATAACAGATCTAACAGACCTACTGTATATAGTTATAACAGACCTACTGTATATAGTTATAACAGACCTACTGTATATAGTTATAACAGACCTACTGTATATAGTTATAACAGACCTACTGTATATAGTTATAACAGACCTACTGTATATAGTTATAACAGACCTACTGTATATAGTTATAACAGACCTACTGTACATAGTTATAACAGACCTAAAAGACCTACTGTATATAGTTATAACAGACCTACTGTATATAGTTATAACAGACCTACTGTATATAGTTATAACAGACCTACTGTATATAGTTATAACAGACCTACTGTATATAGTTATAACAGACCTACTGTACATAGTTATAACAGACCTAAAAGACCTACTGTATATAGTTATAACAGACCTACTGTATATAGTTATAACAGACCTACTGTATATAGTTATAACAGACCTACTGTATATAGTTATAACAGACCTAACAGACCTACTGTATATAGTTATAACAGACCTACTGTATATCATTATAACAGACCTACTGTATATAGTTATAACATACCAAACAGATCTACTGTACATAGTTATAACAGACCTACTGTATATAATTATAACAGACCTACTGTATATAGTTATAACAGACCTAACAGACCTACTGTATATAGTTATAACAGACCTACTGTATATAGTTAGAACAGACCTACTGTATATAGTTATAACAGACCTACTGTATATAGTTATAACAGACCTACTGTATATAGTTACAACAGACCTACTGTATAGAGTTATAACAGACCTACTGTATATAGTTATAACAGACCTAAAAGACCTACTGTATATAGTTATAACAGACCTACTGTATATAGTTATAACAGACCTACTGTATATAGTTATAACAGACCTACTGTATATAGTTATAACAGGCCTACTGTATATAGTTATAACAGACCTACTGTACATAGTTATAACAGACCTACTGTATATAGTTATAACAGACCTACTGTATATAGTTATAACAGACCTACTGTATATAGTTATAACAGACCTACTGTATATAGTTATAACATACCTACTGTACATAGTTATAACAGACCTACTGCATATAGTTATAACAGACCTACTGTATATAGTTATAACAGACCTACTGTATATAGTTATAACAGATCTAACAGACCTACTGTATATAGTTATAACAGACCTACTGCATATAGTTATAACAGACCTACTGTACATAGTTATAACAGACCTACTGTATATAGTTATAACAGACCTACTGTATATAGTTATAACAGATCTAACAGACCTACTGTATATAGTTATAACAGACCTACTGTATATAGTTATAACAGACCTACTGTATATAGTTATAACATACCTAAAAGACCTACTGTATATAGTTATAACAGACCTACTGTATATAGTTATAACAGACCTACTGTATATAGTTATAACAGACCTACTGTATATAGTTATAACAGACCTACTGTATATAGTTATAATAGACCTACTGTATATAGTTATAACATACCTACTGTATATAGTTATAACAGACCTACTGTATATAGTTATAACAGACCTACTGTATATAGTTATAACAGACCTAACAGACCTACTGTATATAGTTATAACAGACCTACTGTATATCATTATAACAGACCTACTGTATATAGTTATAACATACCAAACAGATATACTGTACATAGTTATAACAGACCTACTGTATATAATTATAACAGACCTACTGTATATAGTTATAACAGATCTAACAGACCTACTGTATATAGTTATAACAGACCTACTGTATATAGTTATAACAGACCTAGTATAGTTAGAACAGACCTGTATATAGTTAGAACAGACCTAACAGACCTACTGTATATAGTTATAACAGACCTACTGTATATAGTTATAACAGACCTATAGTTATAACAGACCTACTGTACATAGTTATAACAGACCTACTGTATATAGTTATAACAGACCTACTGTATATAGTTATAACAGACCTACTGTACATAGTTATAATAGAACTACTGTATATAGTTATAACAGACTGTATATAGTTATAACAGACCTACTGTATATAGTTATAACAGACCTACTGTATATAGTTATAACAGACCTACTGTATATAGTTAGAACAGACCTACTGTATATAGTTATAACAGACCTAACAGACCTACTGTATATAGTTATAACAGACCTACTGTATATAGTTATAACAGACCTATAGTTATAACAGACCTACTGTACATAGTTATAACAGACCTACTGTATATAGTTATAACAGACCTACTGTATATAGTTATAACAGACCTACTGTACATAGTTATAACAGACCTACTGTATATAGTTATAACAGACCTACTGTATATAGTTATAACAGACCTACTGTATATAGTTATAACATACCTACTGTATATAGTTATAACAGACCTACTGTATATAGTTATAACAGACCTACTGCATATAGTTATAACAGACCTAACAGACCTACTGTACATAGTTATAACAGACCTACTGTATATAGTTATAACAGACCTACTGTATATAGTTATAATAGACCTAACAGACTTACTGTATATAGTTATAACATACCTACTGTATATAGTTATAACCGACATACTATATATAGTTATAACAGACCTACTGTACATAGTTATAACAGACCTACTGTATATAGTTATAACAGACCTACTGTATATAGTTATAACAGACCTACTGTATATAGTTATAACAGACCTACTGTATATAGTTATAATAGACCTAACAGACTTACTGTATATAGTTATAACAGACCTACTGTATATAGTTATAACAGACATACTATATATAGTTATAACAGACCTACTGTACATAGTTATAACAGACCTACTGTATATAGTTATAACAGACCTACTGTATATAGTTATAACAGACCTACTGTATATAGTTATAACAGACCTACTGTATATAGTTATAACAGACCTACTGTATATAGTTATAACAGACCTACTGTATATAGTTATAACAGACCTACTGTATATAGTTATAACAGACCTACTGTACATAGTTATAACAGGCCTACTGCATATAGTTATAACAGACCTACTGTATATAGTTATAACAGACCTACTGTATATAGTTATAACAGACCTACTGTATATAGTTACAACAGACCTACTGTACATAGTTATAACATACCTGCTGTACATAGTTATAACAGACCTACTGCATATAGTTATAACAGACCTACTGTATATAGTTATAACAGACATACTGTATATAGTTATAACAGACCTACTGTATATAGTTATAACAGACCTACTGTATATAGTTATAACAGACCTACTGTATATAATTATAACAGACCTACTGTATATAGTTATAACAGACCTAACAGACCTACTGTACATATTATATATTATCCGTATTTGAGAGTTGTATTATATTGTTATATATCTCAACCAGATTAGAGGTTATTGTTGAAGAGGTTGGAGAGATATCTCAACCAGATTAGAGGTTACTGTTGGAGAGGTTGGAGAGATATCTCAACCAGATTAGAGGTTACTGTTGAAGAGGTTGGAGAGATATCTCAACCAGATTAGAGGTTACTGTTGAAGAGGTTGGAGAGATATCTCAACCAGATTAGAGGTTATTGTTGAAGAGGTTTGAGAGATATCTCAACCAGATTAGAGGTTATTGTTGAAGAGGTTGGAGAGATATCTCAACCAGATAAGAGGTTATTGATGAAGAGGTTGGAGAGATATCTCAACCAGATTAGAGGTTATTGTTGAAGAGGTTGGAGAGATATCTCAACCAGATTAGAGGTTATTTATTGATATCTGAAGAGGTTATTGTTGAAGAGGTTTGAGAGATATCTCAACCAGATTAGAGGTTATTGTTGAAGAGGTTGGAGAGATATCTCAACCAGATTAGAGGTTATTGTTGAAGAGGTTGGAGAGATTTCTCAACCAAAAGCAAAATTGGGAAAATATCATTTTCCCTTTTATTCAGGCTTCAATACTATATAATACATTGGAGGAAGAGACGCAGTGATACGCAGTGATACAGCGATTCACAGTGATATACAAGAGGTAGGAGGTAGGTCTCTTTGTTATGATATGATTATTATACTCTTGGGGGGGTTCCACAAGGGTTCTTCGGCTGTCGCCGTCGGAGAACCCTTTTGGTTCCTGGTAGAACTCTTTTTGGTTCCATGTAGAACCCTCTGTGTAAAGGGTTCTATAGTGGACAGCCGAAGAACCTTTTAAGGTTCTAGATAGAAAATTACAAGTATGGTTTTCCATGTTATTTTTATTTCACCTTTATTTAACTACACAAGTCAGTTTAGAGCAAATTCTTATTTTACAATGACGGCCACACACACACACACACGCACACACACACACACACACACACACACACACACACACACACACACACACACACACACACACACACACACACACACACACACACACACACACACACACACACACACACACACACACACACACACACACACACACACACACACACACACGCTCTCCTAAATGAGGAACTAAGATTGAACTATCACATTCAATTCCTTATTAGATAAAATGACAATGAGAAAAACAACTGCAAGCCACCCCAGCACAAACATGCCTAGGAATCAAGATGCATGGATTGAATTGTATAGTTTTGCGTACGTGATGGTACAGAAAGACATCATTATTCTCATGATTGGTGGTGACAGAGTGTTTTGATTGTTGCTGTGGACAGATGCCTCACATTGCTGGCCTCAGGCCTCTACGGGTTATACAGGTTATTTGTGGACTCCAAATTATAATCTCTATAAAAAAACAACAACTCAACTTTGTATAAATCTGCTGTAAAACAAGAGGCTAGTATCATCACTAACATATATCTTATTACTGTCAATGTGTGAAGATTGTTGTGTTCTCCTGACATGTTGGAGTGTGCTTCACCACAGGAAGTCTGTTGAATCTGAAGAAACATCGTCTCTCTCTTGCACAACTGCTCAGAGAGCGTCTTCACATTAACTGTCATTCTTAGTTCCCCCCCCCCCCAAAAAAGCACACTATTCCCTTTTAGAGTGCACTACTTAGACCAGGGCTCAGGAGGGCCCATAGGGCTCTGGTTAAAGTACTGCACTACATAGGGAATAGGGTGCCATTTTGGACGAATCGTCTGTCTCAGACCTGAAGTTATGGAAAAATACAGGATGAGGTCTGTTAGAAAAAGAAAATGTTTCAGAGTTCTATAATTTATTTAAGAATAGAAGGGACATCCAAGAAGTCACATGGGTACACACACACGTGCCCAATCTCTCTCTCTCTCTCTCTCTCTCTCTCTCTCTCTCTCTCTCTCTCTCTCTCACTCTCTCTCTCTCTCAAAGACACAAGGGTTGACCACACCAAAGTAGCATGTGATGTGTGTTGTTCAACAATGTGGGATTGGTTTCACAGCCTGCAGGTTGCCACAGCAGCCAACCTCACCGACCACAACACACACAGCTCATCTCCACCTGAGGCCCCACAAAGAAACGACCTGGCTACTGGAAACCGTGGAAAGCAGGTGGTGATGTACAGAATTGTTTGGGTTATCGGTCCTAACAGTATTCCGTTACAACTGTAAAGTGTATCTCTTTCTTTCTTTAATTTGAGTATATGTACGGACCGTGAAAATCCTATATTAGTGTGTTCGGCTGACGCATAATGATTAAATGTTAGCTCTGTCCCCATCTGCTGGCATTTACTAGTAGACTCACTGTGGTCACTAAAGATCCCATGGCATTTATCATAAGAGTAGGGGTGTTAACCCTGGTGTACTGGCTAAATTCCCAATAAGACCCTCATACCATCATGACCACCTAATCATCCTCCCCAGCTTCCAATTGGCTCTTTCACCCCCCCCTCCTCCTCCTCTCCGTTGTAACTATTCCCCAGGTCGTTGTTATAGATCACAATGTGTTCAATTTGCCTGGTAAAATAAGGGTTAAATACAAAACAATGTTTTAAAACTCAGTAATGAATCCCTCTTGAACAACATCATATTGGATAGATCAACAGCCAACGAGACTGGTACCAAAACACCAGCCTGCCTTGACGTTTTTTACAACAACAAAAATAGCTTAATGATTACTGGTATTTGGACCAATCAACGAGATCTGTTATCAATACTGGCCAAGGATGATTTCATATTAATGCTGCGGCAGAGAGCGACGAAATCCCCCAGCACGAACCGGTGATTGCTACCCGGGGAATAAATTATCCAGGCAGCAGGCGCGAGAGAGAGGACCCCCCCCCCTTCCCCCAACTGTCGAACAGAAGGAATCTCTTCTATACACTACCGCGTCCGGTGGAACATCATGTCTGCTATGAGGACGTTGACGGTCGCGGGATTGTTTCTGGCGTTTTGCGCGTTGGGACTCATAGCAGTCGCAATATGTACTGACAATTGGTACGAGACGGATGCGAGGAGGCACAGGGAACGTTGTAAGAATTATTCCAGCAAAAGGAACGACCCTGGATTCATCTATATCTCCAACCAGAACCTCCCACTCCGTATGCTACCGAAGGAGAATAACGTGGAGAGGAAGGGGTCGAGTGGAGGACTCCTCCTGCGGGCTAAGCGGCACTTCTTGCCCCCCGCCCCGGCCATGGAGTCCCTCTGCAGTCGGCAGTACAACTCCACCATCTCCGGGCTGTGGAGAAAATGTCATCGGGAGGGATTCGACCTGGAGACAGAGGATCTCATCTTTAAAGGTTTCATCATTTGATCACGTCACATGATAAACAATATGTTGTTTAGAGCCTATAATATAATTTCATAATGTCAGTGGCGCTATAGTCTTTGGTGACAAGCCCTATTTATGCGCATTGATGTGTGGTGAAATCTTCATCGGAATTTGGGCGCTATCCGAGGTGCTGAATGTTGATTTATCGGTTAGCGGTCCGCCCACATTCAGGCCTATATGCTGCAGCAACTAGGCTTTGCATCCATAATTTGATTCACAATGTGACACTACTGTTTGATTTATTTGTGCCACCTCAACGTTGTTAGGGAGTTCACGGGGGCGTACTGCACTAGACTAGGCCTACTCCTCTGTGTGATGCTTTCTGAGAGAAGCCTACAGGCAACAGAGCTGCAACGAAGACTCTAAGCCAACGAAGAAGAAAAAACAGTTATATAAACATTGACAATATGTGATGAATCTATGCTACTAGCCATTT
>NC_060173.1:5731244-5733744 GCF_021184085.1 Oncorhynchus gorbuscha
GCTGGAGCGAAGTGTTACAGATCACAGAGGCGTTACAGATTGCTGAAGCGTTACAGATTGCTGAAGCGTTTGCAGATCTCTGAAGAGTTACAGATCTCTGAAGAGTTACAGATCTCTGAAGAGTTACAGATCTCTGAAGAGTTACAGATCGCTGGAGCGAAATGTTACAGATCTCTGAAGAGTTACAGATCTCTGAAGCATTACAGATCTCTGAAGAGTTACAGGTCTCTGAAGAGTTACAGATCTCTGAAGTGTTACAGGTCTCTGAAGCATTACAGATCTCTGAAGAGTTACAGATCTCTGAAGAGTTACAGGTCTCTGAAGAGTTACAGATCTCTGAAGAGTTACAGATCTCTGAAGAGTTACAGATCTCTGAAGAGTTACAGATCTCTGAAGAGTTACAGGTCTCTGAAGAGTTACAGATCTCTGAAGAGTTACATATCTCTGAAGAGTTACATGTCTCTGAAGAGTTACAGATCTCTGAAGCATTACAGATCTCTGAAGAGTTATAGGTCTCTGAAGCATTACATATCGCTGGAGCGAAGTGTTACAGATCGCTGAGGCGTTACAGATCGCTGAGGCGTTACAGATCGCTGAGGCGTTACAGATCGCTGAGGCGTTCCACAGATCGCATTGAAGCGTTACAGATTGTGCAATAGAAATGTAAATGTAAGATTGAGCCGACATGCAGCGTTTACCGTGATGCAGTATCCGACATAATGCAGCGTTTACCGTGATGCAGTATCCACTAAACGCAGGAACATTACCTTTACATTTCAATCACCATGTAGCGCTGAACCTTCCGCTATACGTATTGAATAGAGCCCTTAGTCTCCCACTGACGACAATGCATGGCCATGTGAAGATTACACATGTTCCCCTAGATAAGACTTAATAAAGTTGAACATTTAAATAATATGGATGTCTATTCTCACATTTTTGAAGAGCAATCGTGTGGTATTATTTTATGTTCCCACTGAAACCAAAATAATATGTAAATTCCATTTTGAAAATGTACACAGGTTTGCATTTGTACGTATTCAAAGAAAACACGAGCATTAATTAAGATACAAGACTATATTTGATGGGAAATGTTTTGTTGTTTTTTCCATTTACTGATCATGATAGCCCGTCCAATCAAGATATTTTTGAAAAATAAAATGAAGATACAAACTGTTGCTCTTGTGGTGGTTAAATGTATACTACTATTATACAATAAAAGACGTAGGGTTCCATTCAATACCATACAGGGATCCATTCCATATAGGGTTCCATTCCATACAGGGTTCCATTCCATATAGGGTTCCATTCCATATAAGGTTCCATTCCATATAGGGTTCCATTCCATATAGGGTTCCATTCCATACAGGGTTCCATTCCATATAGGGTTCCATTCCATACAGTGTTCCATTCAATACCATACAGGGTTCCATTCAATACCATACAGGGTTCCATTCCATATAGGGTTCCATTCCATTCCATATAGGGTTCCAATTCCATACAGGGTTCCATTCCATACAGGGTTCCATTCCATATAGGGTTCCATTCCATACCGGGTTCCATTCAATACCATTATAGGGTTCCATTCCATATAGGGTTCCATTCCATATAGGGTTCCATTCCATATAGGGTTCCATTCCATACAGGGTTCCATTCCATACAGGGTTCCATTCCATAGGGTTCCATTCCACAGGGTTCCATTCCATATAGGTTCCATTCCATATAGGGTTCCATTCCATATAGGGTTCCATTCCCATACAGGGTTCCATTCCATATAGGGTTCCATTCCATATAGGGTTCCATTCCATATAGGGTTCCATTCCATTCAGGGTTCCATTCCATATAGGGTTCCATTCCATTCCAGGTTCCATTCCATATAGGACTCCATTCCATATAGGGTTCCATTCCATTCCATACAAGGTTCCATTCCATATAGGACTCCATTCCATATAGGGTTCCATTCCATTCCATACAAGTTTCCATTCCATATAGGACTCCATTCCATACAGGGTTCCATTCCATATAGGGTTCCATTCCATTCCATACAGGTTCCATTCCATTCCATATAGGGTTCCATTCCAGTTTCCATTCCAGGGACTCCATTCCATTCCATTCCATATAGGGGTTCCATTCCATTCCATTGGGTTCCATTCCATATAGGGTTCCATTCCATATAGGGTTCCATTCCACATTGGGTTCCATTCCATTCAGGGTTCCATTCCATTCCATTCAGGGTTCCATTCCATACAGGGTTCCATTCCATGTAGGGTTCCATTCCATACAGGGTTCCATTCCATATAGGGTCCCATTCCATATAGGGTTCCATTCCATATAGGGTTCCATTCCATATCGGGTTCCATTCCATTCAGGGTTCCATTCCATATAGGGTTCCATTCCATATAAGGTTCCATTCCATACAGGGTTCCATTCCATATAGGGTTCCATTCCATATAGGGTTCCATTCCATATAGGGTTCCATTCCATATAGGGTTCCAGTCCA
>NC_060173.1:5738744-5776244 GCF_021184085.1 Oncorhynchus gorbuscha
CTGACCATTTTGCCTGCCTGACCATTCTCTCAGCTCACTGGTCACCATACCATTCACCCACCCTGACCATTCTGCCTGCAGCTGACCATTCTGCCTGGTCATCCCCAAATCCAACACTACCATTTGCCTGCCTGACCATTCTCCTTCCAGTTCTCTGCTGCCAATGACTGGAATGATTTGTAACCATTCTGCCTGAAGTTGACCATTATGCCTGTTGAACCAGTTTGCCTGCACTTACCATTCTGAGTCATTAAAATTCATTTTTCAACCACTCCACAAATTTCTTGTTAACAAACTATAGTTTTGGCAATTCTGCCTAGGGCATCTACATTTGAGCATGACACAACCATTTTTCCAACAATTGTTTACCATTCTTTCACTTATAATTCACTGCCTACCATTCTGCCAGGAGGACCAGAAGTTTACATACACTCTGTTGACTGTACCTTTAAACAGCTTGTAAAATTCCAGAAAATGATATCATGGCTTTAGAAGCTTCTTAGGCTAATTGACATTTAAATCAAATCAAATCTGCAAATCAAATTTATTTATATAGCCCTTATACATCAGCTGATATCTCAAATGACAGACCCAGCAGACTTGGACCAGCCTAAAACCCCAAACAGCAAACAATGCAGGTGACAAAGCAGGTGGTAGGAAAAACTCCCTAGAAAGGCCAAAACCTAGGAAGAAACCAGAGAGGAACCAGGCTATTATGGGCAAATCAGGGAGTTCCTCTTCTGGCTGTGCTCTGGTAGAGATTATAACAGAAAATGACCAAGATGTTCAAATGTTCATAAATGACCAGCATGGTCAAATAATAATAAGGCAGAACAGTTGAAACTGGAGCAGCAGCACAGTCAGGTGGACTGGGGACAGCAAGGAGCCATCATGTCAGGTAGTCCTGGGGCACGGTCCTCAGGGCTCACTGGTCCTCCAGAGAGAGAAAGAAAGAGAGAATTAGAGAGAGCATATATCCCTGGTCATCCCCAGTCCTCTACTTTGGCTGTGCCGGGTGGAGTTTATAACAGAACTGGCCAAGATGTTCAAATGTTCATAAATGACCAGCATGGTTGAATAATAGTACAGAACAGTTGAAACTGGAGCAGGAGCATGGCCAGGTGGACTGGGGACAGCAAAGTTCTTGTTAACAAAGGTAGTCCTGGGACATGGTTAGGGCCCAGGCTACTTTGAAACTGAGCAGCAGCATGGCCAGGTGGACTGGGGACAGCATAATTCATCATGTCAGGTAGTCCTGGGGCATGGTTCTAGTTGACAGGTCCTAAACAGCTTGTAAAATTCCAGAAAATGAAGGATGGAAGGAGAAGAATTCTGAAGGCTAATTGAGATTTAAATCAATTGTAGGTGTACCTGTGGATGGATTTCAAGGCCTACCTTCAAACTCAGTGCCTCTTTGCTCTTTGATGAAAGATATAAAAGCTGAAATAAATCATTCTCTCTACTGTTATTCTGATATTTCACATTCTTAAAATAAAGTGGTGATCCTAACTGACTTAAAACAGGGAATCTTTACTGGGATTAAATGTCAGGAATTGTCAAAAACGGAGTTCAAATATATTTGGCTAAGGTGTATGTAAACTTACAACTTTAAGCATCTATCTGAGCAGCTCAGTGATCGTTGCAGCTGTACACAGCCCATCTGTAAATAGCCAATCTATCTACCTCATCCCCATATTGTTTCTTATTTCCTTTTTCTGCTCTTTTGTACACCAGTATTTCTGCTTGCCCATCATCATCTGCTCATCTATCACACCAGTATTTCTGCTTGCCCATCATCATCTGCTCATCTATCACTCCAGTGTTAATGCTAAACTGTAATTACTTCGCTACTATGGCCTATTTATTGCCTTACCTCCTTAATCCATTTGCACACACTGTATATAGATGTTTCTATTGTTGTACTTTTGTTTATGTGTAACTCTGCGTTGTTGTTTTTTGTCGCACTGCTTTGCTTGGTCTTGGCCAGGTCGCTGTTAAACTGGCCTACCTGTTTAAGTAAAGGTGTTCTCAACTGGCCTACCTGTTTAAGTAAAGGTGTTCTCAACTGACCTACCTGTTTAAGTAAAGATGTTCTCAACTGGCCTACCTGTTTAAGTAAAGGTGAAATAAAAATATATTTTTGAGCTACAGCCGTCTTCGTTTCCTTCAGACCGATCGAAGCGTATATCATTACGCTAATGTCGGGAAGGGCGCTTTCCCGGGCTACGGCAGTTTGGGAGCAACAATCTGCCATTTGTGGTCATCTGGAGGAATTTATGGCAGAGGCGAGAAAGGTATTGGAGTCTCCGGTATCTGGGAGAAAGGCGGCCAGTTAACTGCTTGTCTTACGTCAAAACTCCCGTAGTGTGGCAGACTACGCGGTTGAATTTCGCACCAAGAGTGCCTGGAATCCAGAGTCTCTTTTCGATACCTTTCTGCACGGATTATCTGAGGATGTAAAGGATGAGCTGCTCGGGAATTACCGGTGGACCTCAACTCCCTTATCACCCATCAAAATCAATGGACGCCTAAGGAAGGAGTGAGAGGAGGTCTGGCCTCGGGCACACGCTATGGCTCGTTCACCTTCATGGGAATCCGGAAGTTTCCGAAAGCAGCTTTTCCGAGAGGATTCGAAGCCACCCGAGCACTCTCGTGAATCTACGATGGGTGAGTTGGATACTCCTGAGCCCATGCAGTTGGGAAGAGTTAGGTTGTCAATTTGGGAGTGCTCACGAAGGATGAACAGTAACTGTCGTCTGTACTGTGGAAGGGCAGGACATTTTATAGCTACCTGTCCTATTAGGAAACTCTTCTCTCTCGTGGGTACCAGCTATGGTGAATCAGACTGGGAGTTCCCTGATTCCCATCACCCGCACACTCTTTTTGTGCTTGGATTGGTCTCCCCACAGCGCAAGTCTCTCTGAGTGCTCATTGACTCTGGGGCTGATGAATGTCTTATGGATGCCACGATAGCTTCAGAGCTTAGTATTCCCACTCAGCCTCTCTCTGTGCCCATGGACGCTGGGGCACTGGACGGCCGCTCTATAGGGGAAGTCAACCATAGTACTGTGCCCGTTCAATTACGGGTTTCTGGTAACATTTACATTTACATTTAAGTCATTTAGCAGACGCTCTTATCCAGAGCGACTTACAAATTGGTGCATTCACCTTATGTAACCACAGTGAGACAATACAGTTCCTCCTCATTGCATCTCCCCATGTTCCCGGTTGTTTTGGGATTTTCCTGGCTACAAAAATACAATCCTGTGATGGACTGGACCATCCTGGGTTGGAGTCCTTTCTGCCCACTGCCTTCAAGCAGCACAGCCTTCCCCAAGTCGTCTTTCTCAGGACGTGAGCAAGACTGTGGATGTCTCTGCCTTTCCCACTGAGTACCATGACCTCCTGGGTGTCTTCAGTAAGGCTACTTCCCTTCCACCGCACCATCCTTATGACTGTGCCATTGATCTCTTACTCCGTACCTCTCCTCTCCTCTCCGTTTGAACCTCTCCAGGGGTACACCGTATTTTCCAAGTTGGACCTTTGAAATGCCTACCACCTGGTTTAGATACGCGAGGGGGGTGAGTGGAAGACAGCCTTCAACACAGCCAGTGGACATTATGAGTACCAGGTCATGCCATTTGGACTCACCAACGCCCCCGCTGTTTTCCAGGCTTTGGTCAATGATGTACTTCAGGACATGTTAAACCGGTTTGTGTTTGTGTACCTTGACAACATCCTGTTTTTTTCCCGATCTGCACAAGAACATGTTCTTCATGTCAGACAGGTCCTTCAGCGCCTCCTGTTCCTGAAAGATGTGTGAGTTTCACCGCTCTACCATCACCTTTCTGGGATATGAGGGCAATGTTCAGATGGATCCTGGAAAGGTGAAAGCAGTGGTGGATTGGCCTCAACCAACGTCCAGGGTGCAGTTGCAACGACGTCTTGGTTTTGCAAACTCCGACCGCCGCTTCATCGGGGACTACAGTACCCCCCTCTCGGTGTAACAGTATAACTTTAGACCGTCCCCTCGCCCATAGCCGGGCGCGAACCAGGGACCCTCTGCACACATCATCAACAGTCACCCACAAAGCATCGTTACCTATCGCTCCACAAAAGCCTTGCAGAGTAACTACTACTTCAAGGTCTCAGAGCAAGTGACGTCACCGATTGGAACGCTATTTAGCGTTAGTTAGCTTAGTTAGCACCACCGCTAACTGCTCACCTCTCCCAAGGATGGAAACGCTATTTTAGCGCGCACCGCTAACTAAGCTAGCCATTTCACATCCATTACACTGGCACTCACCTCTCCCAAGGTACCGTTCAAGTGGTCTCCAGCTGTCGACAAAGCCTTTGTGGACCTGAAGCGTCGGTTCACAACAGCACCCATCCTCGCGCCAATTTGTGGTGTAAGGGGATGCTTCGGATGTTGGAGTGGGGGCCATCCTGTCCCATCATCTCAATCCTCCCGAGAGGAACTACGATGTTTGAGTGGGGGCCATCCTGTCCCATCATCTCAATCCTGCCGAGAGGAACTACGATGTTGGAGTGGGGGCCATCCTGTCCCATCATCTCAATCCTCCCGAGAGGAACTACGATGTTGGAGTGGGGGCCATCCTGTCCCATCATCTCAATCCTCCCGAGAGGAACTACGATGTTGGAGTGGGGGCCATCCTGTCCCATCATCTCAATCCTCCCGAGAGGAACTACGGTGTTGGAGTGGGGGCCATCCTGTCCCATGATCTCAATCCTCCCGAGAGGAACTACGATGTTGGCAACCGAGAACTCCTGGCAGTGAAGATGGCGTTGGAAGAGTGGAGGCAAATCAAATCAAATCAAATGTATTTATATAGCCCTTCTTACATCAGCTGATATATCAAAGTGCTGTACAGAAACCCAGCCTAAAACCCCAAACAGCAAGCAATGCAGGTGTAGAAGCACGGTGGCTAGGAAAAACTCCCTAGAAAGGCCAAAACCTAGGAAGAAGCCTTGAGAGGAACCAGGCTATGAGGGGTGGCCAGTCCTCTTCTGGCTGGTGCCGGGTGGAGATTATAACAGAACATGGCCAAGATGTTCAAATGTTCATAAATGACCAGCATGGTCAAATAATAGTAATCACAGTGAACAGGTCAGGGTTCCATAGCCGCAGGCAGAACAGTTGAAACTGGAGCAGCAGCACGGCCAGTTGGACTGGGGACAGCAAGGAGTCATCATGCCAGGTAGACCTGAGGCATGGTCCTAGGGCTCAGGTCCTCCAAGAGAGAGAAAGAAAGAGAGAGAGAATTAGAGAAAGCATACTTAAATTCACACAGGACACCGGATAAGACAGGAGAAATACTCCAGATATAATAGACTGACCCTAGCCCACCGACACATAAACTACTGCAGCATAAGTACTGGAGGCTGAGACAGGAAGGGTCAGGAGACAGTGTGGCCCCACCTGATGATACCCCCAGACAGGGACAAACAGGAAGGATATAACCCCACCCACTTTGCCAAATCACAGCCCCCACACCACTAGAGGGATATCTTCAACCACCAACTTACCATCCTAAGACAAGGCCGAGTATAGCCCACGAAGATCTTCGCCACGGCACAACCCAAGGGGGGGGCGCCAACCCGGACAGGAAGCCCACGTCAGTGACTAAACCCACTCAAGTGAAGCACCCCTCCTAGGGATGGCATGGAATAGCACCAGTAAGCCAGTGACTCAGCCCCTGTAATAGGGTTAGAGGCAGAGAATCTCAATGGAGAGAGGGGAACCGGCCAGGCAGAGACAGCAAGAGCGGTTCGTTGCTCCAGTGCCTTTCCGTTCACCTTCACACTCCTGGGCCAGACTACACTCAATCATAGGACCCACTGAAAAGATGAGTCTTCAATAAAGACTTAAAGGTTGAGACAGAGTCTGCGTCTCTCACATGGGTAGGCAGACCATTCCATAAAAATGGAGATCTATAGGAGAAAGCCCTGCCTCCAGCTGTTTGCTTAGAAATTCTAGGGACAATTAGGAGGCCTGCGTCTTGTGACCGTAGCGTACGTGTAGGTATGTACGGCAGCACCAAATCGGAAAGATAGGTAGGAGGAAGCCCATGTAATGCTTTGTAGGTTGGCAGTACAACCTTGAAATCAGTCCTTGCCTTAACAGGAAGCCAGTGTAGGGAGGCTAGCACTGGAGTAATATGATTTTAAAAAATGGTTCTAGTCAGGATTCTAGCAGCCATATTTAGCACTAACTGAAGTTTATTTTGTGCTTTATCCGGGTAGCCGGAAAGTAGAGCATTGCAGTAAGGCACTGGCTGGAAGGAGTAGAACAGCCATTCCTGGTCTGGACCGACCATAAAAACCTGGAATATCTCTGTACAGCCAAGGGCCTCAACTCCAGGCAGGCCCGGTGGGCCCTTCTGATCACCAGATTTAACTGGTGAACAGATTTAAAAGCCTGACACCCTCTCCCACCTATCCAGTTTCTCTGCCACACCCTTGACCCCTGAAACCATTCTCCCTACCTCATGCCTTGCTGTCACTGTGGATTGGGGTATTGAGAACCTGGTCCGCGAGGCAAAACGCTCCCAACCTGGACCTGAAGGGGGGCCGGTTAACCAGCTGTATGTCCCTAATCCAGTCCAGTCCCGGGTCCTGGAATGGGCTCATTGCTCCAGGTTGACCTGTCATCCAGGGTCTGACGGTAGTTGACCGGTTCTCCAAGGCCGCCCCTTTCATCTCCAAACTACCTTCTGTCAAGGAGACAGCAGCAGATCTTCTGGATCCATGGACTCCCGGTAAGACTCCGATCGGGATTCTCGTCTCAGTTCTGGAAGCCATTCTGCACCCTTATTGGGTCGTTGGCCAGCCTATCGGTGGGGGGGTATAGCTTTCCACTCAGGATCTGCCCCTTCGGGTAGAGTCCCGCAAGTTGTCTCCCCGGTTCATTGGTCCTTTTCCCATCTCCAGAATCCTGATTTCCACTGCTGTCCGTCTTGTGTTACCCAATACCCTCCGTATTCACCCTACCTTCCATGTGTCTAAGATGAGTCACAAGTAGGAAAATACACCACTGGTGAATGATAACATGCCAGATACAACAAACTCAGTCTGACTGGGCCTGTTTGAATCACGAGTAGGAAAGTACACCACCTGCATTTCAGACATGGAGAAATCTCTCTTAAAACAGATTCCATCATACAACTGATAGCATGAGGGAAAAAAATAAGTATTTTTCTAAAAGATTCAGCCAATTGTGGCTTAGAACATTCAAACACAGCATCTTTGTAGATTCTAAGCCTTCCCAAAAAAAGTGAAAATTACAGCAACACCCACAGACCACTGTCTTTGGTTTCTCAAAGGCAGGAAGCATGGAGCCCCAGTTCTTTGGCAGGGCTGGGTGAGGGGAGTGGAGCGGAGTGGTGCAGCTGTGCAGAGTGTGTTTGAGTGTTTTAAGAAGAGGGGAGATTGGGGCCGAAGGGGGAGGCTGGTGCCATGAGGTGGAGGCTGGTGTCATGAGGTGGAGGCTGGGACCGTGAAGTGGAGGCTGGGGCCGTGAGGGGGAGGCTGGGGCTGGGAGGCTGGGGCCGTGAGGTGGAGGCTGAGGCCGTGAAGTGGAGGCTGGGGCCGTGAGGTGGAGGCTGGGGCCGTGAGGGGGAGGCTGAGGCCGTGAGGTGGAGGCTGAGGCCAGGAGGGAAGAGGGAAGCCTGACAGAATAAATCACAACCAGTCCCTCCCAGGCACCCCCCCCCCCACACCCGTCGCCCCTTCCACCCCTCTGACCCATGGCAGCCCGTCTGGCTCTCTCTCTCTCCAATCTTTCCCAGCCTCCCTGCCTCCATCCTTCCCTCCCTGGGGATAATGGATAATCTCTTTAAAATACAGTCACGCTTAGCAGCTGCTTTGTGGTTGTTCCTGTGGTCAGGAGGAATGAGGCCAGATTCAGTAGTAGAGAGTTTCCACTTGAGCCACTTCTATCCCCCAGAGAACAGAATGTGAAAGCCTGTATTATCAGCATACAATGTGTTTATTCCAATATGTTTATTCCAATATGTTTATTCCAATATGTTTATTCCAATATGTTTATTCCAATATGTTTATATGTTTATTCCAATATGTTTATTCCAATATGTTTATTCCAATATGTTTATTCCAGAATCCCAGTTAACAGTTTTAATTGTATCTGTCTTTGTCACTAGTACTCCATCAGTCCGAGCACGGGGGGGGGGACAACCCCCCCCAAAAATGTTATATTTCTTCTCATGCTTTCAGCCTAACGTCAAGTTAGTTAAGAACAAATTATTTTTTTCAAAGACGGCCTATGAACAGTGGGTTAACTGCCTGTCCAGGGGGCAGAATGACAGATTTGTACCTTGTCAGCTCGGGGGTTTGAACTTGCAACCTTCCGGTTACTAGTCCAACGCTCTAACCACTAGGCTACCCTGCCGTCCCTATAGCCTACACACATATTATTAACAGGGCACTATAACTCACAAATGGTATGTATTTACTGACCACAATCACTGGGCAATGTGGGCAATGACAACATCTGATACATAACACCTACATGTGTTTCCTATGGATTATGACAGCAGAAAGAATGAAGAGACATAAAAACCAATCCATACAGATAAGAGAATCCTAATATATAATATATAATATATAATATATAATATATAATATATGCCATTTAGCAGACGCTTTTATCCAAAGCGACTTACAGTCATGTGTGCATACATTCTACGTATGGGTGGTCCCGGGAATCGAACCCACTACCCTGGCGTTACAAGCGCCATGCTCTACCAACTGAGCTACAGAAGGACCTGTGACAGACTAGACGCAAATTGAATGTTCAGTTGAAAGTGACCAACGTCAATCTCTCTGCATGGTCCCTCACTCTTTCACTATTACATCACTATTTAACATTCCCGTAAGAGGCTAAGAAAACAGGAAAGGCAGGGTAGGGCCACTTTCCGTGGTAGAGGGGAGAACAGTCAACAGTCAGAGCAGGGTAGGGCCACTTTCCGTGGTAGAGGGGAGAACAGTCAACAGTCAGAGCAGGGTAGGGCCACTTTCCGTGGTAGAGGGGAGAACAGTCAACAGTCAGAGCAGGGTAGGGCCACTTTCCGTGGTAGAGGGGAGAACAGTCAACAGTCAGAGCAGGGTAGGGCCACTTTCCGTGGTAGAGGGGAGAACAGTCAACAGTCAGAGCAGGGTAGGGCCACTTTCCGTGGTAGAGGGGAGAACAGTCAACAGTCAGAGCAGGGTAGGGCCACTTTCCGTGGTAGAGGGAGAACAGTCAACAGTCAGAGCAGGGTAGGGCCACTTTCCGTGGTAGAGGGGAGAACAGTCAACAGTCAGAGCAGGGTAGGGCCACTTTCCGTGGTAGAGGGGAGAACAGTCAACAGTCAGAGCAGGGTAGGGCCACTTTCCGTGGTAGAGGGGAGAACAGTCAACAGTCAGAGCAGGGTAGGGCCACTTTCCATGGTAGAGGGGAGAACAGTCAACAGTCAGAGCAGGGTAGGGCCACTTTCCGTGGTAGAGGGGAGAACAGTCAACAGTCAGAGCAGGGTAGGGCCACTTTCCATGGTAGAGGGGAGAACAGTCAACAGTCAGAGCAGGGTAGGGCCACTTTCCATGGTAGAGGGGAGAACAGTCAACAGTCAGAGCAGGGTAGGGCCACTTTCCATGGTAGAGGGGAGAACAGTCAACATACTCAATAATCGAAAGCTTAATTGTCCATTTAGGGTCTAATTGATCTCAGAAGACATAACCAAATGGTTACCAGTCTGTCCTGATAGAAATAACCAGGGTGGTGGTCAAGCAGAAATTAGTTCTTGACCACCATGAAAACAGGATTTGACGAACACAATATAGCATACCAATAGCATACCAGCAGTATAGCATACCAATAGCATACCAGCAGTATAGCATACCAATAGCATACCACTTTCAGTATAGTATACCAATAGCATACCAGCAGTATAGCATACCAATAGCATACCAGCAGTATAGCATACCAATAGCATACCAGCAGTATAGCATACCAATAGCATACCAGCAGTATAGCATACCAATAGCATACCAGCAGTATAGCATACCAATAGCATACCAGCAGTATAGCATACCAATAGCATACCAGCAGTATAGCAGAAATTAGTATACCAATAAAACAGGATTTACCAGCAGTATAGTATACCAATAGCATACCAGCAGTATAGTATACCAATAGCATACCAGCAGTATAGCATACCAATAGCATACCAGCAGTATAGCATACCAATAGCATACCAGCAGTATAGCATACCAATAGCATACCAGCAGTATAGTATACCAATAGCATACCAGCAGTATAGTATACCAATAGCATACCAGCAGTATAGTATACCAATAGCATACCAGCAGTATAGTATACCAATAGCATACCAGCAGTATAGTATACCAGCAGTATAGTATACCAATAGCATACCAGCAGTATAGCATACCAATAGCATACCAGCAGTATAGCATACCAATAGCATACCAGCAGTATAGTATACCAGCAGTATAGTATACCAATAGCATACCAGCAGTATAGCATACCAATAGCATACCAGCAGTATAGTATACCAATAGCATACCAGCAGTATAGCATACCAATAGCATACCAGCAGTATAGCATACCAATAGCATACCAGCAGTATAGCATACCAATAGCATACCAGCAGTATAGTATACCAATAGCATACCAGCAGTATAGTATACCAGCAGTATAGTATACCAATAGCATACCAGCAGTATAGCATACCAGCAGTATAGTATACCAATAGCATACCAGCAGTATAGTATACCAGCAGTATAGCATACCAATAGCATACCAGCAGTATAGCATACCAATAGCATACCAGCAGTATAGTATACCAATATACCAGCAGTATAGTATACCAATAGCATACCAGCAGTATAGCATACCAGCAGTATAGTATACCAATAGCATACCAGCAGTATAGCATACCAATAGCATACCAGCAGTATAGCATACCAATAGCATACCAGCAGTATAGCATACCAATAGCATACCAGCAGTATAGCATACCAGCAGTATAGCATACCAGCAGTATAGTATACCAATAGCATACCAGCAGTATAGTATACCAATAGCATACCAGCAGTATAGCATACCAATAGCATACCAGCAGTATAGCATACCAGCAGTATAGTATACCAGCAGTATAGTATACCAATAGCATACCAGCAGTATAGCATACCAGCAGTATAGCATACCAGCAGTATAGCATACCAATAGCATACCAGCAGTATAGTATACCAATAGCATACCAGCAGTATAGTATACCAATAGCATACCAGCAGTATAGTATACCAGCAGTATAGTATACCAGCAGTATAGTATACCAATAGCATACCAGCAGTATAGCATACCAGCAATAGCATACCAGCAGTATAGTATAGCATACCAATAGCATACCAGCAGTATAGCATATAGCATACCAATAGCATACCAGCAGTATAGTATACCAATAGCATACCAGCAGTATAGTATACCAATAGCATACCAGCAGTATAGCATACCAATAGCATACCAGCAGTATAGTATACCAATAGCATACCAGCAGTATAGCATACCAATAGCATACCAGCAGTATAGCATACCAATAGCATACCAGCAGTATAGCATACCAATAGCATACCAGCAGTATAGCATACCAATAGCATACCAGCAGTATAGCATACCAATAGCATACCAGCAGTATAGCATACCAATAGCATACCAGCAGTATAGCATACCAATAGCATACCAGCAGTATAGTATACCAATAGCATACCAGCAGTATAGTATACCAATAGCATACCAGCAGTATAGTATACCAATAGCATACCAGCAGTATAGCATACCAATAGCATACCAGCAGTATAGCATACCAGCAGTATAGCATACCAATAGCATACCAGCAGTATAGTATACCAGCAGTATAGCATACCAGCAGTATAGCATACCAGCAGTATAGCATACCAATAGCATACCAGCAGTATAGCATACCAGCAGTATAGTATACCAATAGCATACCAGCAGTATAGCATACCAGCAGTATAGTATACCAATAGCATACCAGCAGTATAGTATACCAGCAGTATAGTATACCAATAGCATACCAGCAGTATAGCATACCAATAGCATACCAGCAGTATAGTATACCAATAGCATACCAGCAGTATAGCATACCAATAGCATACCAGCAGTATAGTATACCAATAGCATACCAGCAGTATAGCATACCAATAGCATACCAGCAGTATAGTATACCAATAGCATACCAGCAGTATAGTATACAAATAGCATACCAGCAGTATAGCATACCAATAGCATACCAGCAGTATAGCATACCAGCAGTATAGCATACCAGCAGTATAGTATACCAATAGCATACCAGCAGTATAGCATACCAGCAGTATAGTATACCAATAGCATACCAGCAGTATAGTATACCAATAGCATACCAGCAGTATAGTATACCAATAGCATACCAGCATTATAGCATACCAGCAGTATAGTATACCAATAGCATACCAGCAGTATAGCATACCAATAGCATACCAGCAGTATAGCATACCAATAGCATACCAGCAGTATAGCATACCAATAGCATACCAGCAGTATAGCATACCAATAGCATACCAGCAGTATAGTATACCAATAGCATACCAGCAGTATAGTATACCAATAGCATACCAGCAGTATAGTATACCAATAGCATACCAGCAGTATAGTATACCAATAGCATACCAGCAGTATAGCATACCAGCAGTATAGCATACCAATAGCATACCAGCAGTATAGCATACCAATAGCATACCAGCAGTATAGCATACCAATAGCATACCAGCAGTATAGTATACCAGCAGTATAGTATACCAATAGCATACCAGCAGTATAGCATACCAGCAGTATAGTATACCAATAGCATACCAGCAGTATACCAGCATACCAGCACCAATAGCATACCAGCAGTATAGCATACCAATAGCATACCAGCAGTATAGCATACCAATAGCATACCAGCAGTATAGCATACCAATAGCATACCAGCAGTATAGTATACCAGCAGTATAGTATACCAATAGCATACCAGCAGTATAGCATACCAGCAGTATAGTATACCAATAGCATACCAGCAGTATAGTATACCAGCAGTATAGCATACCAATAGCATACCAGCAGTATAGCATACCAATAGCATACCAGCAGTATAGTATACCAGCAGTATAGTATACCAATAGCATACCAGCAGTATAGCATACCAGCAGTATAGTATACCAATAGCATACCAGCAGTATAGCATACCAATAGCATACCAGCAGTATAGCATACCAATAGCATACCAGCAGTATAGCATACCAATAGCATACCAGCAGTATAGCATACCAGCAGTATAGTATACCAGCAGTATAGTATACCAATAGCATACCAGCAGTATAGTATACCAATAGCATACCAGCAGTATAGCATACCAATAGCATACCAGCAGTATAGCATACCAGCAGTATAGTATACCAGCAGTATAGTATACCAATAGCCAGTAGTATAGTATACCAGCAGTATAGCATACCAATAGCATACCAGCAGTATAGCATACCAATAGCATACCAGCAGTATAGTATACCAATAGCATACCAGCAGTATAGTATACCAATAGCATACCAGCAGTATAGTATACCAGCAGTATAGTATACCAGCAGTATAGTATACCAATAGCATACCAGCAGTATAGCATACCAATAGCATACCAGCAGTATAGCATACCAATAGCATACCAGCAGTATAGCATACCAATAGCATACCAGCAGTATAGTATACCAATAGCATACCAGCAGTATAGTATACCAATAGCATACCAGCAGTATAGCATACCAATAGCATACCAGCAGTATAGTATACCAATAGCATACCAGCAGTATAGCATACCAATAGCATACCAGCAGTATAGCATACCAATAGCATACCAGCAGTATAGCATACCAATAGCATACCAGCAGTATAGCATACCAATAGCATACCAGCAGTATAGCATACCAATAGCATACCAGCAGCAATAGCATACCACCAATAGCATACCAGCAGTATAGCATACCAATAGCATACCAGCAGTATAGCATACCAATAGCATACCAGCAGTATAGTATACCAATAGCATACCAGCAGTATAGTATACCAGCAGTATAGCATACCAGCAGTATAGCATACCAATAGCATACCAGCAGTATAGTATACCAGCAGTATAGCATACCAATAGCATACCAGCAGTATAGTATACCAGCAGTATAGCATACCAGCAGTATAGCATACCAGCAGTATAGCATACCAATAGCATACCAGCAGTATAGCATACCAGCAGTATAGTATACCAATAGCATACCAGCAGTATAGCATACCAGCAGTATAGTATACCAATAGCATACCAGCAGTATAGTATACCAGCAGTATAGTATACCAATAGCATACCAGCAGTATAGCATACCAGCAGTATAGTATACCAATAGCATACCAGCAGTATAGCATACCAATAGCATACCAGCAGTATAGTATACAAATAGCATACCAGCAGTATAGCATACCAATAGCATACCAGCAGTATAGTATACCAATAGCATACCAGCAGTATAGTATACAAATAGCATACCAGCAGTATAGCATACCAATAGCATACCAGCAGTATAGCATACCAGCAGTATAGCATACCGGCAGTATAGGGTACCAATAGCATAACAGCAGTATAACACACCAGCAGTATAGTATACCAATAACATACCAGCAGTATAGTATACCAATAGCATACCAGCAGTATAGTATACCAATAGCATACCAGCATTATAGCATACCAGCAGTATAGTATACCAATAGCATACCAGCAGTATAGCATACCAGCAGTATAGCATACCAGCAGTATAGTATACCAATAGCATACCAGCAGTATAGTATACCAATAGCATACCAGCAGTATAGTATACCAGCAGTATAGTATACCAATAGCATACCAGCAGTATAGTATACCAATAGCATACCAGCAGTATAGTATACCAATAGCATACCAGCAGTATAGTATACCAATAGCATACCAGCAGTATAGCATACCAGCAGTATAGTATACCAGCAGTATAGCATACCAGCAGTATAGTATACAATAGCATACCAGAAGTATAGCATACCAATATAATACCAGTAGTATAGCATACCGATAGCTTTCCAGCAGTATAGTATACCAATAGCATACCAGCAGTATAGTATACCAATAGCATACCAGCAGTATAGTATACCAGCAGTATAGCATACCAATAGCATACCAGCAGTATAGAATACCAATAGCATACCAGCAGTATAGTATACCAATAGCATACCAGCAGTATAGCATACCAATAGCATACCAGCAGTATAGTATACAAATAGCATACCAGCAGTATAGCATACCAATAGCATACCAGCAGTATAGTATACCAATAGCATACCAGCAGTATAGTATACAAATAGCATACCAGCAGTATAGCATACCAATAGCATACCAGCAGTATAGCATACCAGCAGTATAGCATACCGGCAGTATAGGGTACCAATAGCATAACAGCAGTATAACACACCAGCAGTATAGTATACCAATAGCATACCAGCAGTATAGCACACCAGCAGTATAGCATACCAATAGCATACCAGCAGTGTAGCATACCAATAGCATACCAGCAGTATAGCATAGCAGCAGGCCACTGGGAACACCTCAGACCACCACCAGCTGCACAGAAAAAAAAACACATCACACAAAGAGCTCTTTGATTTGCCCTTCTCTTAGACTCCTTGATCGCACGAAGAAACATTTAAAGGCCATACTAAAAAAATGGTCAACTGTCATTTGGATGAAGTCATTTTCAAGCAAGCCGCCTATACGGTAAACTGTCTCATAACACCGGTTTCCCCCATGGCATGCCAGTCAGAGCACAGGTGAGATTAATGGTTAGGTTTTTATTAATAAATGCGCAGTAACATTACATTTTTTTTTTAAATGATGTTGTCTGTTTCATGATTAAAAGTAGAATCAATGGTAAGACTCCGGGATAACGTAAGGAAGGGTATAAAACATAGACCTCATTATACAGTAAGGCTGAATAGCTAAATTAGAACACAGACAGCCAAGCCATACATCATTTAGGATCACTAAGCACAGCATAGCCCAGGCATAATTTAGGATTACTAAGCACAGCATAGCCCAGGCATCATTTAGGATCACTAAGCACAGCATAGCCCAGGGATCATTTAGGATCACTAAGCACAGCATAGCCCAGGGATCATTTAGGATCACTAAAAACAGCATAGCCCAGGGATAATTTAGGATCACTAAGCACAGCATAGCCCAGGCATCATTTAGGATCACTAAGCACGGCATAGCCCATGCATCATTTAGGATCATTAAGCACAGATAGCCCAGGGATAATTTAGGATCACTAAGCACAGTATAGCCCAGGCATCATTTAGGATCACTAAGCACAGCATAGCCCAGGCATCATTTAGGATCACTAAGCACAGCATAGCCCAGGCATCATTTAGGATCACTAAGCACAGCATAGCCCAGGCATCATTTAGGATCATTAAGCACAGCATAGCCCAGGCATCATTTAGGATCATTAAGCACAGCATAGCCCAGGCATCATTTAGGATCACTAAGCACAGCATAGCCCAGGCATCATTTAGGATCACTAAGCACAGCATAGCCCAGGCATCATTTAGGATCACTAAGCACAGCATAGCCCAGGAATAATTTAGCTAAGGATCACTTTTCATCTCTCCCCTCTCTTTTCCCCATCTGTCCTCTCTTACTGAGGAATGTTGCGATGTTTTCCTTAGAAGTATTTCCAAATAACACCATTACAAGTTAGGAAGAAAGAAACGGGTCACAGACAATTAGGAAAGTAAATAGAGAGAGAGAGAGAGAGAGAGAGAGAGAGAGAGAGAGAGAGAGAGAGAGAGAGAGAGTTGGAGTAGAGGGAGAGAGAGAGAGAGAGAGAGAGAGAGAGAGTTGGAGTAGAGGGAGAGAGAGAGAGAGAGAGAGAGTTGGAGTAGAGGGAGAGAGAGAGAGAAGAAAAAGAGCGAGATAAGAGACTAGGAACAGAGTAACCTTTCAATCTCAATGAACTTTCCAGGTGTTTATTGGGCTAAAGAGTCATAGTCTTATGACACACACACACACACACACACACACACACACACACACACACACACACACACACACACACACACACACACACACACACACACACACACACACACACACACACACACACACACACACACACACACACACACACACACACACACACACACACACACACTCTGAGTAACATATATTCCTTTACATAGATAATAACAAATTACAATTGTTTTTGACATGTATACTATACATTGATATAGTCTGCCTTGAGGCGACTCAACCTTGAGCCTTGACTGCGAACAATGAGAGACAACAGTTCATGTTTATCTCTGAGTCCCAATGAAATGTCCGTTGTCCCCCTGAGCGCGTCCTTAACTTCATAGATAGGCTTCAGAACAAAGTCATTGAGCTGGTTCTCCCCTCTCAGGTCGTTGTCTTGACTCTGTTTAAACTTGACCTCCAACTCCAGGAGAGATTTCTCCACGCTTGTAAAAGCCTCAGAGATCTGAGTGATCTCCCCAGTGAGAAACTTCTCATAGCTATCCTCTCCGTCCAGGTCGTGTGAAATACTCATGCCGATGCTTTCCAACAACCTTGCGGCGTCTTCAATTTGGTGCTTCACGATGATAAAGTCTTCACGTACCACTGAATCGCTGTCTTCATCGTGATGGACACCACACGCACGTCGGTCTGCGAATTTAAAAAGCATTTGACATTGCTCGGGGTCATCATTATCCTCATAATCTCCGTCCGGTACGAAGAAGTGATGAAAAGTCCCGTTGGACATTTCCGGTTTTAACGGTCCGGTATAAACTGCCCAGTAAAGCGCCAAAGAAGACATTAAAAGTAGCAGCACCAGTGGAATAGAAGCCATTATATATTATATTTTTATTTAATTTCAGCACGGTCACGGTTTAGTTTGACGCTGTCCTCTGAGAGGCGCAAAACATGTGTAGCCTATTGACCGACTGCGCATTGAGCGCACCAACCCACCGCACCGTGGCGCGCAGCCCCTGCCCACTGCATTCCGACTCAAGTTACAGTTCTCCCGTCACTAATAAAAGACACAGACAGTCATAACCAGACCCCAGACAATCGTACTACAAATATTTGAAATGGACATATACATTATTATTGTAAATTGATGTAGACAAAGAGGTGCAGAAAAAAAGTAGGCAGAAGAAAGGTGTTTTATGGCAAGGGTCAAATGAATTTTATAAACTGGGTGGTCGAGCCCTGAATGCTGATTGGCTGGGTGGTTTGAGCCCTGAATGCTGATTGGCTGGGTGGTTTGAGCCCTGAATGCTGATTGGCTGACAGCCATGGTATATCAGACCATATACCACCGGCATGACAAAACATGTTTTTACTGCTCTAATTACCTTGATAACCAGTTTATAACAGCAATAAGGCACCTCTGGGGGTTTGTGATATATTGCCAACATATCATGGCTAAGGGCTGTGTCCAGGCACTCCGCATTGCGTCGTCCTAAGAACAGCCCTTAGTTGTGGTATATTAGCCATTTTTATATATATATATATATTTACATAGTTTGTAAACTGATATGTGATACATATTAATGTATTAAAAAACAGGCAACGTGTGGGTGGGGCTCTGCCCTGAGTGACAGGTCTCCGCTGATCATATCTAAGCCAATATGACACCGATGTCGATTAAAATGAGCAAATCACCTTGATTAGAGATACACAAGACACTTCCTGCCTCTCGTCATGAACCACCAAGTTGAGAACCAAGTACCAGATTTTTAACAGGGTCCTTATCATTTTTTTGCCCAGGCCGAGCTCAATACCTAGGATTTGGATGAGAATGAGATTCCAGCATCCATAAAGTGTCCATTAGACTTGTCACTTTTCAGACTGAATGAATTTGAGCTAACTCACGTGAGCTGGACGTGATCTAACTTTAGCTAGCTCACATCCAAATGCTAGTCTAACATTTTCCCACAAAACATACTGTAGCTAGCTAGCTACATCAGTTCAAAACCAACCCCAAACTTGTCACGCTGCTACACTACAATTGCATGTAATGAGCTTTTGCAACACTAGTAAGCAAGCTTAATAATATAATAATAATATAATAATAATATAATAATAATAATAATATAATAATAATAATAATAATATAATAATATAATATATAATATATATGCCATTTAGCAGACGCTTTTATCCAAAGCGACTTACAGTCATGTGTGCATACATTCTACGTATGGGTGGTCCCGGGGATCGAACCCACTACCCTGGCGTTACAAGCGCCATGCTCTACCAACTGAGCTACGGCCATGCTCTACCACTAGCTACGGTACAGCAAAGATTTTATATAACTAACCCTCATTATTCTATCTGTCGGTAAGACAAAGATTTTTTATAACTAACCCTCATTGTTCTATCTGTCGGTAAGACAAAGATTTTATATAAGTAACCCTCATTATTCTATCTGTCGGTAAGACAAAAAATTTATATAACTAACCCTCATTATTCTATCTGTCGGTAAGACAAAGATTTTATATAAGTAACCCTCATTATTCTATCTGTCGGTAAGACAAAAATTTTATATAACTAACCCTCATTATTCTATCTGTCGGTAAGACAAAGATTTTATATAACTAACCCTCATTATTCTATCTGTCGGTAAGACAAAGATTTTATATAACTAACCCAAGATAGACCAGAGCCTGTCGTTACCAATGGGAGCAAATTAATCATAGTGGGCAGAACAAGCAAGCAGGTGGGCAGAGTAAAGCACGAGCTAGTGAGATCCTATTGGCGTGTTCTAGCATTTATTTGCATATGTTAATTTAGGGAACGCCCACTCTGTGAAGTGGGCGTGTGCAACAACTCAATTCTCCCTTGCGCTCCTTCTAAACAACGCAGTTCGGAGAAACTTTGCCAATGGGTAAAGTCTACAAAACGTTGTCCACTCTGTTTGTTACGTATTCTAGTTTCTAGTTTAACATTTTAATCCAAATGTATGCTGATCAATAAGTGCCAAACTAACAAAAAAGCCACGTGTTGGATATTTGTCAATAACTCTGCCATGCATGGCCATTCCAGTGGCCTGCTCTAAAGGGGGGGGGGTTGTCAGTACAGATGAAGGTGGCAGAGATGAAGAAGCACAAATCTAAATTAGTTGTCAGACTCAAACAGCACTACATCCCTAACAAAGTTAGAACTAGTGATAATCTGTCTCATAGAATCTTCAAAATGAAGTATCAAAGACTGAGGCGTTTGTTGTGTTAGTATTGTAATGACCTGACTAGATCATAAATGAACAATTGTCCAGACAGAGGCTTGAGTTTGCGAATTGATGGTTTATTAAACCAACTTTACACAGGCTACTGTTTGGGCCGTAGCACACGCCAAATAGATGACACAAGCCAATCGTGACCTTCTCTTGTGAAACCCAGACGTAAGAGAGAGAGAACAAAGGCTGAACCTGGTCTTAACTTCCAATGCTCCACCCCCCTGCCCAACCCCCCTCCACGCCACTCCGCCAACCACCAGGATGCCCGGCATCAGAACATTCCAGACATTCCCGTGATTGGCAGATAGCAGGTTGATTGACATGTCGGACCCCGCGAACACCGGGCACTGGTCAGTACAACACAACCACCTCCTAGCCTAAACACATAACACACAGCTGTCTGTGCGGGTCGGTACAGTATCAATCACAGTGAATGTTTTTGAAATATAACCCCCACCACCCCAGACCAGGATTATATTAATGTATAGGATGCATAACTACAACAAGCTGTGAAAGGCGCAAGATGTGGCTCTTAGTGTACACGGGGATATCTTTCTTAATTCCCTATAGACGGGTTGGTTGTTCAGCAAGAAAATCGACGCATGTGCAACTATTGGGAAAAACAAATGGGTTTGGCTTAGATTGCTGATGTAAACTATATTTCATCTTCAATGTTTAATGAAAACATAAATAAATGTACACAAAGAGCACTTATTGTCTTTTAAAATACATCGATACAGTTGTTGATTAGCTGGCAAGCGAATTTTTAGCCATATTAACATTGACATGAAGAACAAGACGAAACCAAGAACAAGATGATATCAAGCACAAGATGAAACCAGTCACTTACGATACCCCACTTGGCAGTTTCTTGTCATTGTTGCGACTGTATCTGGCCATCCAGAATCATAACAACACACTGACTTCTGGCTCCATTGAAGCGCGAACATCTTTTTTTTCGTGACGTTATCTATGGCTGAGTTTTCCAACTTTTAAAAGTCAATGACGTTTTACTTTGCTTTCAATGGGAATTGAGGAATATTTTTTACAATGTCAGACTGTCACAATCAATTGAGATATTCACATTCTGAAAAGTGCAGACAATTTATTTTGGCTATTCATGGTAAATACTGTACGTACTTTAAAATCGTTTGTTTTGAGCTATGAGCAACTAGCAAGCAGACGAGGGGTTTAAACCAGCAATCCATCGCCTGTGCCATTAGGGTCCAGACCTTTCGTCAGAGACGGAATACTTTAACAGTTAGTTCAAAACAGAATAGCACTGCCAATGACAGCCTTTTGGTTGCTCAAATAAATCATGATTTGCATGTGGAAATGTTGTATAATGAACCTTTTAGCAGAAATTCATCATCCAGTGTAAAAAAAGCATGGAAATTAAATTAAAAACAAAAAAACCCCAATGTTTTAAGTCAGAAATAGGCATTAGTCTGAAGCCGAATAGTGTCAGCATGGTGTGGAATGATGTCAGCATGGTGTGGAATGGTGTCAGCATGGTGTGGAATAGTGTCAGCATGGTGTGGAATAGTGTCAGCATGGTGTGGAATAGTGTCAGCATGGTGTGGAATGGTGTCAGCATGGTGTGGAATGATGTCAGCATGGTGTGGAATGGTGTCAGCATGGTGTGGAATAGTGTCAGCATGGTGTGGAATAGTGTCAGCATGGTGTGGAATAGTGTCAGCATGGTGTGGAATAGTGTCAGCATGGTGTGGAATAGTGTCAGCATGGTGTGGAATAGTGTCAGCATGGTGTGGAATGGTGTCAGCATGGTGTGGAATAGTGTCAGCATGGTGTGGAATAGTGTCAGCATGGTGTGGAATGATGTCAGCATGGTGTGGAATGATGTCAGCATGGTGTGGAATGGTGTCAGCATGGTGTGGAATAGTGTCAGCATGGTGTGGAATAGTGTCAGCAGGGTGTGGAATAGTGTCAGCATGGTGTGGAATAGTGTCAGCATGGTGTGGAATAGTGTCAGCATGGTGTGGAATAGTGTCAGCATGGTGTGGAATAGTGTCAGCATGGTGTGGAATAGTGTCAGCATGGTGTGGAATAGTGTCAGCATGGTGTGGAATAGTGTCAGCATGGTGTGGAATAGTGTCAGCATGGTGTGGAATAGTGTCAGCAGGTAGTGGAATAGTGTCAGCATGGTGTGGAATAGTGTCAGCATGGTGTGGAATGGTGTCAGCATGGTGTGGAATGGTGTCAGCATGGTGTGGAATAGTGTCAGTGTGGTGTGGAATAGTGTCAGTGTGGTGTGGAATGGTGTCAGCAGGTAGTGGAATAGTGTCAGCAGGTAGTGGAATAGTGTCAGCATGGTGTGGAATAGTGTCAGCAGGTAGTGGAATAGTGTCAGTGTGGTGTGGAATAGTGTCAGTGTGGTGTGGAATGGTGTCAGCAGGTAGTGGAATAGTGTCAGCATGGTGTGGAATAGTGTCAGCAGGTAGTGGAATAGTGTCAGTGTGGTGTGGAATAGTGTCAGCAGGTAGTGGAATAGTGTCAGTGTGGTGTGGAATAGTGTCAGTGTGGTGTGGAATGGTGTCAGCAGGTAGTGGAATAGTGTCAACATGGTGTGGAATAGTGTCAGTGTGGTGTAGAATAGTGTCAGCAGGTAGTGGAATAGTGGCAGAAGGTAGTGGAATAGTGTCAGCAGGTAGTGGAATAGTGTCAGCATGGTGTGGAATAGTGTCAGCATGGTGTGGAATGGTGTCAGCATGGTGTGGAATGGTGTCAGCATGGTGTGGAATAGTGTCAGTGTGGTGTGGAATAGTGTCAGTGTGGTGTGGAATGGTGTCAGCAGGTAGTGGAATAGTGTCAGCAGGTAGTGGAATAGTGTCAGCATGGTGTGGAATAGTGTCAGCAGGTAGTGGAATAGTGTCAGTGTGGTGTGGAATAGTGTCAGTGTGGTGTGGAATGGTGTCAGCAGGTAGTGGAATAGTGTCAGCATGGTGTGGAATAGTGTCAGCAGGTAGTGGAATAGTGTCAGTGTGGTGTGGAATAGTGTCAGCAGGTAGTGGAATAGTGTCAGTGTGGTGTGGAATAGTGTCAGCAGGTAGTGGAATAGTGTCAGCAGGTAGTGGAATAGTGTCAACATGGTGTGGAATAGTGTCAGTGTGGTGTAGAATAGTGTCAGCAGGTAGTGGAATAGTGGCAGAAGGTAGTGGAATAGTGTCAGCATGGTGTGGAATAGTGTCAGTGTGGTGTAGAATAGTGTCAGCAGGTAGTGGAATAGTGGCAGCAGGTAGTGGAATAGTGTCAGCAGGTAGTGGAATAGTGGCAGCAGGTAGTGGAATAGTGTCAGCAGGTAGTGGAATAGTGTCAGCAGGTAGTGGAATAGTGTCAGCAGGTAGTGGAATAGTGTCAGCAGGTAGTGGAATAGTGTCAACATGGTGTGGAATAGTGTCAGCAGGTAGTGGAATAGTGGCAGCAGGTAGTGGAATAGTGTCAGCAGGTAGTGGAATAGTGTCAGCAGGTAGTGGATTAGTGTCAGCATGGTGTGGAATAGTGTCAGCATGGTGTGGAATAGTGTCAGTGTGGTGTGGAATAGTGTCAGTGTGGTGTAGAATAGTGTCAGCAGGTAGTGGAATAGTGTCAGCAGGTAGTGGAATAGTGTCAGCAGGTAGTGGAATAGTGTCAGCAGGTAGTGGAATAGTGTCAGCATGGTGTGGAATAGTGTCAGCATGGTGTGGAATAGTGTCAGTGTGGTGTGGAATAGTGTCAGTGTGGTGTAGAATAGTGTCAGCAGGTAGTGGAATAGTGTCAGCAGGTAGTGGAATAGTGTCAGCAGGTAGTGGAATAGTGTCAGCATGGTGTGGAATAGTGTCAGCATGGTGTGGAATAGTGTCAGTGTGGTGTGGAATAGTGTCAGTGTGGTGTAGAATAGTGTCAGCAGGTAGTGGAATAGTGTCAGCAGGTAGTGGAATTAGTGTCAGCAGGTAGTGGAATAGTGTCAGCAGGTAGTGGAATAGTGTCAGCATGGTGTGGAATAGTGTCAGCATGGTGTGGAATAGTGTCAGTGTGGTGTAGAATAGTGTCAGCAGGTAGTGGAATAGTGTCAGCAGGTAGTGGAATAGTGTCAGCAGGTAGTGGAATAGTGTCAGCAGGTAGTGGAATAGTGTCAGCATGGTGTGGAATAGTGTCAGTGTGGTGTGGAATGGTGTCAGCATGGTGTGGAATAGTGTCAGCATGGTGTGTAATGGTGTCAGCATGGTGTGGAATAGTGTCAGCAGGTAGTGGAATAGTGTCAGCAGGTAGTGGAATAGTGTCAGCAGGTAGTGGAATAGTGTCAGCAGGTAGTGGAATAGTGTCAGTGTGGTGTGTGAACAATCCAATTCTTTAACTTGTATGCGATACAAATCACATTATTGTGGGAGCAGCTCCTCTAAGAGTATGAATGAGGCTGTTTGAAAATGTTTGACTCCTAAGCAACCTGCACATAGTTTGAAATACAATAGGCCAACATAGCTGCTGTAGTAGGTCAAAGCTGTGTGCTGGAGAACCTTGGTAGAGCATGGGGGAGGTACGCGTTGTGGTGCTCGTGAATTTCCTTTCTATTTCTTCTTCAGACTAATACCTACATCTCACATCAGTCTATGTTCTAGCTACCAGTATGCTCACTGGGACCAACGATCAGTCTATTGTCTAGCTACCAGTATGCTCACTGGGACCAACGATCAGTCTATTGTCTAGCTACCAGTATGCTCACTGGGACCAACGATCAGTCTATTGTCTAGCTACCAGTATGCTCACTGGGACCAACGATCAGTCTATTGTCTAGCTACCAGTATGCTCACTGGGGACCAACGATCAGTCTATGTTCTAGCTACCAGTATGCTCACTGGGGACCAACGATCAGTCTATAGTCTAGATACCAGTATGCTCACTGGGGACCAACGATCAGTCTACAGTCTCGATACCAGTATGCTCACTGGGACCAACGATCAGTCTATAGTCTAGATACCAGTATGCTCACTGGGACCAACGATCCGCCTATAGTCTAGATACCAGTATGCTCACTGGGACCAACGATCAGTCTATAGTCTCGATACCAGTATGCTCACTGGGACCAACGATCAGTCTATAGTCTAGCTACCAGTATGCTCACTGGGACCAACAATCAGTCTATTGTCTAGCTACCAGTATGCTCACTGGGGACCAACGATCAGTCTATGTTCTAGATACCAGTATGCTCACTGGGACCAACGATCAGTCTATTGTCTAGCTACCAGTATGCTCACTGGGGACCAACGATCAGTCTATAGTCTAGATACCAGTATGCTCACTGGGGACCAACGATCAGTCTATGTTCTAGCTACCAGTATGCTCACTGGGGACCAACGATCAGTCTATAGTCTAGATACCAGTATGCTCACTGGGGACCAACGATCAGTCTATAGTCTAGATACCAGTATGCTCACTGGGGACCAATGATCAGTCTATGTTCTAGCTACCAGTATGCTCACTGGGGACCAATGATCAGTCTATAGTCTAGATACCAGTATGCTCACTGGGGACCAACAATCAGTCTATAGTCTAGATACCAGTATGCTCACTGGGGACCAACGATCAGTCTACAGTCTCGATACCAGTATGCTCACTGGGACCAACGATCAGTCTATAGTCTAGATACCAGTATGCTCACTGGGGACCAACGATCAGTCTATAGTCTAGATACCAGTATGCTCACTGGGGACCAACGATCAGTCTATAGTCTAGCTACCAGTATGCTCACTGGGACCAACGATCAGTCTATAGTCTAGATACCAGTATGCTCACTGGGGACCAACGATCAGTCTATAGTCTAGATACCAGTATGCTCACTGGGACCAACGATCAGTCTATAGTCTTGCTACCAGTATGCTCACTGGGGACCAACGATCAGTCTATAGTCTCGATACCAGTATGCTCACTGGGGACCAACGATCAGTCTATAGTCTAGATACCAGTATGCTCACTGGGACCAACGATCCGCCTATAGTCTAGATACCAGTATGCTCACTGGGACCAACGATCAGTCTATAGTCTCGATACCAGTATGCTCACTGGGACCAACGATCAGTCTATAGTCTAGATACCAGTATGCTCACTGGGACAAACGATCAGTCTATAGTCTAGCTACCAGTATGCTCACTGGGACCAACGATCAGTCTATAGTCTAGCTACCAGTATGCTCACTGGGACCAGTCTAGCTACCAGTATGCTCAACGATCAGTCTATTGTCTAGATACCAGTATGCTCACTGGGGACGATCAGTCTACAGATCAGTCTCACTACGATCAGTCTATAGTCTAGCTACCAGTATGCTCACTGGGACCAACGATCAGTCTATAGTCTTGTACTAGTATGCTCACTGGGGACCAACGATCAGCAGTCTCGATACCAGTATGCTCACTGGGACCAACGATCAGTCTATACCAGTATGCTCTTGCTACCAGTATGCTCACTGGGGACCAACGATCGTCTATAGTCTAGATACCAGTATGCTCACTGGGGACCACGATCAGTCTATAGTCTAGATACCAGTATGCTCACTGGGGACCAACGATCAGTCTATAGTCTAGATACCAGTATGGGGACCAATGGACACCAACCACCTATTCTGCATGATAGGGTCCTTCGGCAGGGCTTGCAAACCATAGTTGGTCAATACACCGATGTTCAGTCTCAAACGACCGTGATCCTTCGTTGGGGGCGATGAAAGAACGGAATCCCATTCGGTGAAGGGAAGTGAGGTGGGCGGAGGGTCACAATAAGAGCTAAGACGCTAATAATTGTTAAAACTCTGCAAAGTTGTGTTCTGTGAGTGTCACTGAGCAAGCAGATTACCCCATTTCATAGGCACGCAATCAAATCAACGTTTATTTGTCACGTGCGCTGAATACAACAGGTAATACCTCACAGGGAAACGCTTACTTACAGGCTCTAACCAACAGTGCAAAAAAGGTATTAGGTGAACAATAGGTAAGTAAATAAATAAAAACAACAGTAAAAAGACAGGCTATATACAGTAGCGATCTTTTTAAAAAGACAGTGAAAAATAACAGTAGCGAGGCTATAAAAGTAGCGAGGCTACATACAGACATCGGTTAGTCGGGCTGATTGAGGTAGTATGTACATGTAGATATGGTTAAAGTGACTATGCATATATGATGAACAGAGAGTAGCAGCAGTGTAAAAGAGGGGTTGGTGGGTGGTGGGACACAATGCAGATAGCCCGGTTAGACAATCTGTGGGAGCACTGGTTGGTCGGGCCAATTGAGGTAGTATGTACATGAATGTATACTTAAAGTGACTATGCATATATGATAAACAGAGTGTAGCAGCAGCATAAAAGAGGGGTTGGGGGGGCACACAATGCAAATAGTGATTGCTTGGGGGTAAAAACTGTTGAGAAGCCTTTTTGTCCTAGACTTGGCACTCCGGTACCGCTTGCCATGCAGTAGAAGAGTCAGCCTATGCTGGCTCACCATGTTAGCCGATGCTGGCTCACCATGTTAGCCGATGCTGGCTCACCATGTCAGCCGATGCTGGCTCAACATGTTATCCGATGCTGGCTCACCATGTCAGCCGATGCTGGCTCAACATGTCAGCCGATGCTGGCTCACCATGTTAGCCGATGCTGGCTACCATGTCAGCCGATGCTGGCTCACCATGTCAGCCGATGCTGGCTCAAAATGTCAGCCGATGCTGGCTCACCATGTCAGCCGATGCTGGCTCACCATGTCAGCCGATGCTGGCTCACTATGTCAGCCGATGCTGGCTCAACATCTCAGCCGATGATGGCTCACCATGTCAGCCGATGCTGGCTCACCATGTTAGCTGATGCTGGCTCACCTTGTCAGCCGATGCTGGCTCAACATGTTATCCGATGCTGGCTCACCATGTCAGCCGATGCTGGCTCACCATGTCAGCCGATGCTGGCTGACCATGTCAGCCGATGCTGGTTCACCATGTCAGCCGATGCTGGCTCACCATGTCAGCCGATGCTGGCTCACCATGTCAGCCGATGCTGGCTCAACATGTCAGCCGATGCTGGCTCACCATGTTAGCCGATGCTGGCTCACCATGTCAGCCGATGCTGGCTCACCATGTCAGCCGATGCTGGCTGACCATGTCAGCCGATGCTGGTTCACCATGTCAGCCGATGCTGGCTCACCATGTCAGCCGATGCTGGCTCACCATGTTAGCCGATGCTGGCTCACCATGTCAGCCGATGCTGGCTCACCATGTCAGCCGATGCTGGCTCACCATGTCAGCCGATGCTGGCTCAACATCTCAGCCGATGATGGCTCACCATGTCAGCCGATGCTGGCTCACCATGTTAGCTTATGCTGGCTCACCTTGTCAGCCGATGCTGGCTCAACATGTTATCCGCTGCTGGCTCACCATGTCAGCCGATGATGGCTCACCATGTCAGCCGATGCTGGCTCACCATGTTAGCTTATGCTGGCTCACCTTGTCAGCTGATGCTGGCTCAACATGTTATCCGCTGCTGGCTCACCATGTCAGCCGATGCTGGCTCACCATGTCAGCCGATGCTGGCTCAACATGTCAGCCGATGCTGGCTCACCATGTCAGCCGATGCTGGCTCACCATGTCAGCAGATGCTCAATTTGCACCTTTTCTTTTTCAAGGAGACCACGTTGTAATTGCACCTCGACTCTCGTTATTTACAGACTCTGTAGCAAACTATAGTCCAATCATATCTAAGTTCATTTCCTTGGAAAGATAACTGCCACGTGATTCTATGGCCATGCGTAGGCAGCCTCTCTTTTTCAATGAGACCACACTTGATCTCAAATGTTGACTGGACCACAATAATCTCTTTCGGGAACGCTGTCTTCTAGCCCAAGCTCGCTATGTGATTTGAAAACAGCAGTGGTATGCATATTTATTTGATTTAATAGCACTATCATTTTACCACAGTGGGCTTCCCCAATTGGGCTAGCAGTAACAGAGCTAACAGTGGAATTTCACTTTATGGTTAGATGATTATAACTGACAATATCCCTGGGAGTTTGGTTATATGTAGCAGTACAAGATTAGTACTGACGATACCCCTGGGAATATCTGTAGAAGTATGATAACGCTGTGAAAAAGTGGGAATGGGAAGAACTACCTGAGCCAGTGTCAGGCTGACTGGGAAGAACTACCTGAACCAGTGTCAGGCTGACTGGGAAGAACTACCTGAACCAGTGTTAGGCTGACTGGGAAGAACTACCTGAGCCAGTGTTAGGCTGACTGGGAAGAACTACCTGAACCAGTGTTAGGCTGACTGGGAAGAACTACCTGAGCCAGTGTTAGGCTGACTGGGAAGAACTACCTGAGCCAGTGTTAGGCTGACTGGGAAGAACTACCTGAGCCAGTGTTAGGCTGACTGGGAAGAACTACCTGAGCCAGTGTTAGGCTGATTTTGAGTCAATGTGTTATAATGTAAGAGGCCCTGATATACATTTTGGCCCTGTCATATTTGGATGCAAACCATCCCTCTTGTAAAACTGGGGCATTTCCCAAAAGTGGTCAAAATTGTCAATGTACTCCAAATCCATTGGGGAGAAGTAGGATTTAAGCCGCTAGTGGAGCCAGAGGAGAAGACTAAAGTGTTCCATTCCCCTTTAAGCCGCTAGTGGAGCCAGAGGAGAAGACTAAAGTGTTCCATTCCCCTTTAAGCCGCTAGTGGAGCCAGAGGAGAAGACTAAAGTGTTCCATTCCCCTTTAAGCCGCTAGTGGAGCCAGAGGAGAAGACTAAAGTGTTCCGTTCCCCTTTAAGCCGCTAGTGGAGCCAGAGGAGAAGACTAAAGTGTTCCGTTCCCCTTTAAGCCGCTAGTGGAGCCAGAGGAGAAGACTAAAGTGTTCCGTTCCCCTTTAAGCCGCTAGTGGAGCCAGAGGAGAAGAATAAAGTGTTCCATTCCCCCTTAAGCCGCTAGTGGAGCCAGAGGAGAAGACTAAAGTGTTCCGTTCCCCTTTAAGCCGCTAGTGGAGCCAGAGGAGAAGAATAAAGTGTTCCATTCCCCCTTAAGCCGCTAGTGGAGCCAGAGGAGAAGACTAAAGTGTTCCATTCCCCTTTAAGCCGCTAGTGGAGCCAGAGGAGAAGACTAAAGTGTTCCGTTCCCCTTTAAGCCGCTAGTGGAGCCAGAGGAGAAGACTAAAGTGTTCCGTTCCACGACCGATTGTTGGTTGAGGCCCTGAAATGAGAACCCACTTGTCCGTCTCCTTTTAGTTTGTCTACGAGCACTCTGAAGTCAGATTTTAATCGCTCCGATTTACGAATATTGCTGTTAATTTGTACCAACATTAATGACTACTGTGAACATACGGGGTGCTTCCCTCGTCACAGCAGGGGACCCGGTGATCTATGTTCTGGACACGGGCTCCAGGGAAGCAGTGGGTCCTTGCTTCCACGACCACCACATCCTTAACTATGGAACTTTCTAGAACAACCACCACTGGAGGACGAAGAGAGGCCCGTTCTGAGACTGTGCCATGTGCCATGGGGGGTGTTGAGGTGGAGTGGGAAGGACAGCAGGAGCGGGCGTGGGGTCTTGTCAGAGGGCCCCGGGGGAAGTCAAGGGAGCTGCTAGAGAGCCGCAGGTCTGGAGGGCAGAGGGAGGATACGTTGGAATGTTCCTCCTCTCTTACTTCTAACTTGATCCCACTTTGTATCCCATGGAGTAGAGCAAGACTCAGTAGTCCTACAGTTCTCATCGGAGGGATGTGTTAAACCGGAGGGTCCAGAGGTACAGGAGAGCAGCATCCTGAATTTCCCCCCTCTGTCGTTTAGAATTGTTGTGGCAAAACACAGCACGCAGTCTGGAAGTCTTCTTTGTTATGCAGGTGAATGAGGACCCAAAAGCGACTTGGCGAAAACAGAGTCTTTAATCCAGTAAAGGAAATCTACAATCATAAAGCATAATTCCACTCGTAATGATGAGAACAGACTGGAGACTCGATCATGAACTGCAGGTTGCCTCGGGAAGGCACGTGAACGTAGCAGACTCAGACACCTGCTCACCACGCAGCATCTGAGGGAAACACGACACGACAGGGCGATACACAGACACAGCACGGTGAACAATAGACAAGGATCCGACAGGACAGGAACGGAAAACAAGGGAAGAAATAGGGACTCTAATCAGGGGAAAAGATAGGGAACAGGTGTGGGAAGACTAAATGATTGATTAGGGGAATAGGAACAGCTGGGAGCAGGAACGGAACGATAGAGAGAAGAGAGAGAGGAAGGGAGAGAGAAAAAGGGGAACGAACCTAAAAAGACCAGCAGGGGGAAAACGAACAGAAGGAAAAGCAAAATGACAAGACAATATAAGACAAAACATGACATTCTTAGCCAGAGCGAGACGTTCTAAAAAGGACCCTGTTTTCCTCTTTAGTAGGTTAATGATCCGGTCTGTTGTGGCAACGAGCCGGTAACAGCTTTCACAAGTGTATAAGTCAATAAATGATTCGTCTTTCACTCCATTGAACAGGTCTCATATTTCTTTTTATCGTCCGTCTCCGGATCCCACTCCAAATCCGAGAAAATCCGACATGCTTAAACTCCCAGAAACAAGTGCTACAAGAGCCAACCACACCGTTAGATAAGCTTTGTCGGTGACAGACAGATGACCTAGCTAGTTGGAACTAGCCTGCTAACTAGCTAGCTGCAGGAGATGACTAGTTGGAACTAGCCTGCTAACTAGCTAGCTGCAGGAGATGACTAGTTGGAACTAGCCTGCTAACTAGCTAGCTGCAGGAGATGACTAGTTGGAACTAGCCGGGGCTAGCCTGCTAACTAGCTAGCTGCAGGAGATGACTAGTTGGAACTAGCCTGCTAACTAGCTAGCTGCAGGAGATGACTAGTTGGAACTAGCCTGCTAACTAGCTAGCTGCAGGAGATGACTAGTTGGAACTAGCCGGGGCTAGCCTGCTAACTAGCTAGCTGCAGGAGATGACTAGTTGGAACTAGCCTGCTAACTAGCTAGCTGCAGGAGATGACTAGTTGGAACTAGCCGGGGCTAGCCTGCTAACTAGCTAGCTGCAGGAGATGACTAGTTGGAACTAGCCTGAGCTGCAGGAGATGACTAGTTGGAACTAGCCGGGGCTAGCCTGCTAACTAGCTAGCTGCAGGAGATGACTAGTTGGAACTAGCCGGGGCTAGCTTGCTAACAAGCTAGCTGCAGGAGATGACTAGTTGGAACTAGCCGGGGCTAGCCTGCTAACAAGCTAGCTGCAGGAGATGACTAGTTGGAACTAGCCTGCTAACTAGCTAGCTGCAGGAGATGACTAGTTGGAACTAGCCTGCTAACTAGCTAGCTGCAGGAGATGACTAGTTGGAACTAGCCGGGGCTAGCCTGCTAACTAGCTAGCTGCAGGAGATGACTATTTGGAACTAGCCGGGGCTAGCTTGCTAACAAGCTAGCTGCAGGAGATGACTAGTTGGAACTAGCCGGGGCTAGCCTGCTAACAAGCTAGCTGCAGGAGATGACTAGTTGGAACTAGCCTGCTAACTAGCTAGCTGCAGGAGATGACTAGTTGGAACTAGCCTGCTAACTAGCTAGCTGCAGGAGATGACTAGTTGGAACTAGCCGGGGCTAGCCTGCTAACTAGCTAGCTGCAGGAGATGACTAGTTGGAACTAGCCTGCTAACTAGCTAGCTGCAGGAGATGACTATTTGGAACTAGCCGGGGCTAGCCTGCTAACTAGCTAGCTGCAGGAGATGACTATTTGGAACTAGCCGGGGCTAGCTAGCTGCAGGAGATGACTAGTTGGAACTAGCCTGCTAACTAGCTAGCTGCAGGAGATGACTAGTTGGAACTAGCCGGGGCTAGCCTGCTAACTAGCTAGCTGCAGGAGATGACTAGTTGGAACTAGCCTGCTAACTAGCTAGCTGCAGGAGATGACTAGTTGGAACTAGCCTGCTAACTAGCTAGCTGCAGGAGATGACTATTTGGAACTAGCCGGGGCTAGCTTGCTAACAAGCTAGCTGCAGGAGATGACTAGTTGGAACTAGCCGGGGCTAGCCTGCTAACAAGCTAGCTGCAGGAGATGACTAGTTGGAATTAGCCGGGGCTAGCCTGCTAACTAGCTAGCTGCAGGAGATGACTAGTTGGAACTAGCCGGGGCTAGCCTGCTAACTAGCTAGCTGCAGGAGATGACTAGTTGGAATTAGCCGGGGCTAGCCTGCTAACAAGCTAGCTGCAGGAGATGACTAGTTGGAACTAGCAGGGGCTAGCCTGCTAACTAGCTAGCTGCAGGAGATGACTAGTTGGAACTAGCCTGCTAACTAGCTAGCTGCAGGAGATGACTAGTTGGAACTAGCCGGGGCTAGCCTGCTAACTAGCTAGCTGCAGGAGATGACTAGTTGGAACTAGCCTGCTAACTAGCTAGCTGCAGGAGATGACTAGTTGGAACTAGCCTGCTAACTAGCTAGCTGCAGGAGATGACTATTTGGAACTAGCCGGGGCTAGCTTGCTAACAAGATAGCTGCAGGAGATGACTAGTTGGAACTAGCCGGGGCTAGCCTGCTAACAAGCTAGCTGCAGGAGATGACTAGTTGGAATTAGCCGGGGCTAGCCTGCTAACTAGCTAGCTGCAGGAGATGACTAGTTGGAACTAGCCGGGGCTAGCCTGCTAACAAGCTAGCTGCAGGAGATGACTAGTTGGAACTAGCCGGGGCTAGCCTGCTAACAAGCTAGCTGCAGGAGATGACTAAATCCAGCCAACATAGTGTGTTAAGAACAGCACTAATGCTGTGGTTCCAGAATAAAACACGTAAAAAAATATATAAAAACACAGAAGGGTTGTTTCGCCACTTAAACATTCTGCTTCCTACTTCCTGGTCACATGTCAACCCAGTCTACTCTCACTCCTACTTTCAGAAATACTGTGTCTCTCAGCAGTTTCTCAGCCAAGATCCGTAATATATTAGTCAGTGAGAAACATGTTGACAAAGGGTATGTATTTTTTTAGGAACATTAATAATTAATTAAAGGTGACAGGGTCTCAGTAACTGGTAAACAATAGCACTCCTATACGTGTGCTGTGAGAGATGTGTGTCACTGACAAAGACAGAACAGGGGTTTGTTATGTTAACAAGTAAATCACATTGACTGTCTCAGCATGTGGATAGACAGGGAGAAGTTAATGATTGATGTGATTAACCACCGCGGGTGACACACTTCATCAGCAAATTTGACAAACTTCCTGTATCATCAACTCTTGATAAGTACCAACAACATCTTTAGAGAACGGATCAGAAAGAGAGAGAGAGAGAGAGAGAAAGAGAGAGAGAAAGAGAAAAAAAGTATTTTTAAAATTTTATTTTATTTATTTGTCAATTTAGAAATAATTGCTCCAGACCATTATTCTACAACGTATGTCCATTGTGGCCCTCTGACCACAACCATCTCCTATAACCGGCATGGATGATGAACAACTGGGGACCTTTGTATCGTGGGACTATGTCGTATTCGCATGTCTGTTCGTGGTCTCCTCAGGAATAGGGGTGTTCTTCGCGGTGAAGGAGAGGAAGAACCCCTCATCGGAGTTCCTGGTAGGGGGTCGTCAGATGACCTGCGGTCCCGTGGCTCTGTCCCTCACTGCCAGCTTTATGTCTGCTGTCACCGTGCTCGGGGCACCCTCCGATGTCTACCGTTTTGGGGGATCGTTCGTCCTCTTCGGCGTGGCCTACACCTTCGTGGTCATCGCTACAGCTGAACTGTTTGTGCCAGTGTTCTACAGATCGGGGATCACAAGTACCTACGAGGTACTGTGTGTTTATTTTTAATGATTTGTTCTTCATTTTAAAGGCGCAATATGAGATTCTACCAACAACAAAGTGGGCACCCCGCCATACATAAATGTTTTGGTAAACAAAAATGGATTTATCAATCTCATATTTCCTCTTTGACCTTTTACTTAACCAGAAGGTCCAGTTGAGGTCAGAGGAACTCTTTTTTTTACCAAGGGAGACCTGGGCATGAAGGTCAGCCCGCCATCTAACGATGGGTAACTGGCGGCCTGTGGACTGCGCCCACAGATTCATTTCCAAAGACCCCAAAAAATGAAAAACAATTATATATATTGTTTTTTCATTCTACCCAGTCAGGGTCTCAGCTTACTGTTGCTAGGTAGAATAGTAGGATGCACAAGGTTACATTTCGATATGTGGATTGTGCATCAGCAGTTTTTCTCTTGTTATATCACTGACAGTCACTCAATTAGCCCATGTCAGGGAGTGATAAATTAGTCTAGCAGCCAGCTATCTAAACTCGGGAGTAATCAAGGTCGAATGACTGGGGGGGGGGGCTTGATTTTGTTAGTCACTCTCGCAAAATGTGTAGAATTGCAGGAAGTTAACTGAGTAATTTTTGTCTCCCCCCTGTCAAGAGGGGGGCCGCTAAATGACTTTGCTTGCAAGGCGGGGAGGCGCCCTGTTTCCCCCCACTTAATATTATATTTGGATGTGGGTATGTAGAGGTCAGCTTTTTATTGCGGCCCCCCACCCTATCAAAGTTGCCAATCCCTGATCTAACGTGACATAAATTGAACATTATGGTCTTTAATTTTCCCTTCATTATATTGATTGACTGGTTGCCAATGACATTATAGGGTGTTCAAAGCACACTGCAATAACGATGTTTTAACTTTTTGATGTAGGGTGTTTTACATCTCTCTCTCTGGCTGAGAGACTGGTTCTGTCCTCTATAGAGAGTGGATCTGTCCTCTATAAAGAGAGTGGTTCTGTCCTCTATAGAGAGTGGATCTGTCCTCTATAGAGAGTGGATCTGTCCTCTATAGAGAGTGGATCTGTCCTCTATAGAGTGGATCTGTCTTCTATAGAGAGTGGTTCTGTCTTCTATATAGAGAGTGGTTCTGTCTTCTATAAAGAGAGTGGTTCTGTCCTCTATAGAGAGTGGTTCTGTCTTCTATAAAGATAGTGGTTCTGTCCTCTATAGAGAGAGTGGTTCTGTCCTCTATAAAGAGAGTGGTTCTGTCCTCTATAGAGAGAGTGGTTCTGTCCTCTATAGAGAGAGTGGTTCTGTCCTCTATAGAAAGTGGTTCTGTCCTCTATAGAGAGTGGTTCTGTCTTCTATAAAGATAGTGGTTCTGTCCTCTATAGAGAGAGTGGTTCTGTCTTCTATAAAGAAAGTGGTTCTGTCCTCTATAGAAGAGTGGTTCTGTCCTCTATAGAGAGAGTGGTTCTGTCCTCTATAGAAAGTGGTTCTGTCCTCTATAGAGAGTGGTTCTGTCCTCTATAGAGAGAGTGGTTCTGTCCTCTATAAAGAGAGTCGTTCTGTCCTCTATAGAGAGAGTGGTTCTGTCCTCTATAAAGAGTGGTTCTGTCCTCTATAGAAAGTGGTTCTGTCCTCTATAGAGAGAGTGGTTCGGACTGTCATCGGACTGTCTCTAATACAGGTTCACCCTGACAGTGACTGTCTGACTTTGATAAAGGTTGAATGTGACACTTGACGGCGATGTCCTGACACAGATTAGAAACAGACGGCGATGTCCTGACACAGATTAGAAACAGACGCGATGTCCTGACACAGATTAGAAACAGACGCGATGTCCTGAAACAGATTAGAAACAGACGCGATGTCCGGACACAGATTAGAAACAGACGCGATGTCCTGACACAGATTAGAAACAGACGCGATGTCCTGACACAGATTAGAAACAGACGCGATGTCCTGACACAGATTAGAAACAGACGCGATGTCCTGACACAGATTAGAAACAGACGCGATGTCCTGACACAGATTAGAAACAGACAGCGATGTCCTGACACAGATTAGAAACAGACGCGATGTCCTGACACAGATTAGAAACAGACGCGATGTCCTGACACAGATTAGAAACAGACGCGATGTCCTGACACAGATTAGAAACAGACGCGATGTCCTGACACAGATTAGAAACAGATGGCGATGTCCTGACACAGATTAGAAACAGACGCGATGTCCTGACAGATTAGAAACAGATGCGATGTCCTGACACAGATTAGAAACAGACGCGATGTCCTGACAGATTAGAAACAGATGCTTTGAACACATA